>NC_091467.1:33334434-33556934 GCF_027789765.1 Dendropsophus ebraccatus
TGGCTCCTGCTCAGTCAGTGAGGGGGCGCTGCGTCATCTAACTGTGAATGCTCATTATGAGCCTCACAGTTAAAGGGCCAGAGCAGGTCTTGGGGCGCCAGAGACCGGCCCTCTGTAGTGGCTAAATGAATAGTGGGACAAGGCCCCTTCTGCAAAGCTCTTCTTTTTTCAAAAGCACCTTATCTCTACCTCCACTACGAGCACCTGAGTCACTTTGTAATAGTGTATTCCTTTTTTTGTATTGCACTGAACTGTATTCCTACCAAAGTACTTTTCTTGTATTGCACTACTTTCTCTCAAGTAAACTGTTCTATTCTTATAAAGCATTGGACTTTGGCCCATCCCTTGTGCACCCGTACCCACACACACCTGTTCACTTGGGTTGAATCCTTAATGGTGTTGGTGAGGCGTCAAACCATCCCGGGTGGGTCCTATACCACTCCAGGCTACCGTGACAAGTGCCCAAGTGACCCTAGACCCACTCAGCTACCACACTATTGTACCAGCTGACCCGGCAGGCAGACCACTATCCAGAACTCCCCGTGCCTCACCGGTCACCATACAGGCCAATTGTACGCAATTGTGGTAGTGGATAGGGTCAGCATGGGCACTCTGACTGATCTCTGGGTATACAAACACATACACAGCAAGTTGCAATGCTCTGTGTGATCTGACTCTACGTTCACCAGTAGCTTTCCAAAGTGATTAGATAGGCTAGCCTTTTCTTATGTGAATCTTTGAGGCTTGGACACCAATGAGACTGGTCAATCCTCCTTGGAGAACTTTAGGTAGGCACATAGCACTATGTATGTAAGACCGCAAGACCTGTTGTTTTAGAGATGCTCTGACTCAGTCCTCTAGACACCAGTATTTGTTCCTTGTCAGTCTTTAATGCTATGGCTGATCACTGTACATTCAAGTTTGCCCTTTATCCAGTGTCTTCTCTTATTACAGGGATAGGGAATGATCAGCCTTCCAGTTGTTGCCAAACTACAATTCTTATCATGTCTGGATAACCAAAGCTTTTACTGTCCAGGCGTGATAGAATCATAGTTTTGCAACACCTGGAGGGCCAAAGATTCCCTATGTCTATGGCTCAACTCACATATTGTGGTCAGTATTGGATCAACATTTGCTCAGTATTTTTCTCCAAATCCCAGAGTAATTTAAAAAAAACTTGAAATTTTTCCATTATAGTTTTTGTCTGTGTCAATTCTTCTCCTGCTACTGAAACTCTCATCCCTAAAACCCTATAGATATTAAAGGCTCGAATATATATCTGCACAGGTAAACAGCAGTATGGTGTTGATACAGCGTATTTTATCTCTGCATATGTACACAAATGTCTGGCCAACAACCCCTGTAGGAACTTCCCAGAGATAGTATATGTAACTAGAAAATAGCCGAATAGATGGCGACTGAGAAACCAATATTTACTGGTGATTTTCTTATTTGAAGTAGAAATGTTCTCCAAGTCTGTCCCCGCAGTCGATAGATACATTGTTTTCCTACGCTGCTGAACCTTGGAATCAAATTTATTCAAATGTATTCACTCCTTCAGGGTCACAATCCAAATTTATATCCACTAATCTCCCATAATGGAGATGGCTCCTAACAGGAGGCAGAATTAACACTCGCCCAGCCAATTAACGGTGCCTGTGTAATTATGGGATCTTCATCATCGCCTGGGTCAATATCATTATTCGAGACATATTCCTCTTCTGTAGGTAAATGTCTTTTTGCCAGGTTATAGACCTCCATGAAATTTTCAGGTGGTCGAGAGAAAATAACACACAAATCTTGAGCGGGGAGAAAAAAAAATCTATTATTTATAGCCTTGGCTAAATTACATTATTTCTCCTGCGTTCCTGCTTCTGTTGTAAGCAAGGGGAGAAGCGTTCAGCTAAATTAGGCAGAAACTCATTTACAACGGACTAATTGTATGTAAATCAGGCTTGTACGTATTCTCCAGGGATATCAGAGGCACTTGTGTTACATTTCGGGAATGGGACTAAGGTGCTCCAAGACTGGAACAGGGCAGCCACTTATTCATAAGCAGCATGGTCTTTTAATGGTTGTAAAACGTAATGAATAATTCAAGATTTTTCTTCATATCGGCACACTGTGAACTTTAATTTTCTCTCATCTAGAAATGCGCTTTCTAACAATGCCGCGTATGCCCTGAACGTTTTTTTAAAATTCATACCCATCGCAACTTGTCAGTCGTCTGCTCGTCCTAAGAACCCACCACACAGGAAATGATGAGACTTTTAAGAATAATTTGACCCTTTCATATGAAATTCAGCTGCGGATCAACTGTTGCCGGTGACGTTTTACCGTCATTTATTCCTCCCCCCAAAAACATAATAATTGGGTTATCTGTATGGGTAGTCAGGAATGGGTTTCATACAGGAGCAAATAACATGCCGAGAAGGAAAGGTGGTAAGATGTTAACTCCAACCTGACAAAGCCCAGCAGCTATGTTTCCTTCATAAGGCCTTGTCTACATGAAGACTTTCTGAAGCATGTCTGCGGTCTGGAGGCTTTCTTTGGGTTGCAGGCAATTTGGTGTATTCATGTGGACTGCAGCCGGCACTCGATTAGCTAAAATTGTTATGCTGTGCAACAAAAACCTTCCAAGACTTCATTTGGGATCCATTACCTTTCTTGGCTTTCTGTGCTGTTGCAAAAGCTGTTATTAAAAAAAAACTGTACATCCCAAAAATCTGTGCATATAGCCCCAAATAGATCATGTGTGTATAACCGACCTTTTTAAAGTTTTTTTTTCTTTGGACAGTCCCTTATTGTTAGAGAGGTTTCTTGACACAAAGTATCTATCCAATCCTCAATGGAAACCTGGCAGTAAGGACCCTATCTCATGGAATGATAATCGGCTGATAATCAGGCCGATTCACCCGATTATCGCTCAGAGTAATAGAGACAACAATCAGCTGATGACAAATATCATCGGCTGATTGTGTCTATTGGTCCTGACCTAAAATAATCAGCTGCCAACCATGCATCGCTACGTGCAATAGCGATGCACGGGCAATTGCTGACGGTTGTGTAAAAAAAGAAAATTGGCGGTACCGAACAATGATTGACTGAGCGGACTGTCAGTTAAGAGATCCACTCGGAAGCTACAGTGGTGGCTCCAGGAAGTGAGCAGAGGGCAGAAGAACACAGAGACAGGTAAGCTATAGGGCAAGGGCTGCATGGACATCGCTAATGACTTCTGTGCAGCCCTTGCCAAACGATTATTGAGCTGTGCAATAGGCTTGGTAAGCGAGTGCCGATCTAGCAGATCAGTGCTCGCTTACAGGAGGCATTCAACATATCTACAGTGCCACCACAGGGGGAATGCTTTATTGCTTCATTACCCAATGCCCATTGTCTACAGAGTACGACAGGACCTACTGAGTGAGAGGCACTTTATAAGCTGTTGCAGCCACGCCCAGCCAATCAGTGGTTGCAGCAGTGTCCCAATCACTGATTGGCTGGGCAGGCTGGCAATGTCACAGCCCCAGGACCCGGAAGCGGAAAAACTGCGGGAATGACTGTTAAGATACCGGCAGCACTGCAGGAACCAGGGAGGTAAGTGTACTTTATTATTTTCAAATGACCTATCCCCAGGCATATATTAAAAAAGGCTCCTGTCCAGAGTACCCCTTTAAGAAGGCACTTCAACATTTCCTATTCCGGTGAGTTACATCGAGTTTCGCATAATCCTGTACAGCCAGTGAGCAACGCTGAGAACTTTCCCTATTATAAAGTCCAGATTCGATGTGTTAAAATAGAACATCAATACACTATATAAAAGGGAAGTAAATGCCAAGAAAGCTTTTTTTTTCTTTTTTATGGTAGTTATTTCTACAACGATGAGCAAAATCCTTACACTGATCATCCAGTATGCTATAATAAGGAATATTTCAATCCTTATTACAATAGTAACAAATGCAGAAAAAGTGGCAGAATAGATTATTTGTATTGAAAACTTTATGGCCCCCAACAACTCTCCCATTGTAATATATAGCATGCATATCTTCACCCTGTAAACCTTCCCTGACTCCATATATTGCATTCTCTATAGACAAATAACATTCATCTTTGCTTTGCTAGATGATGATGAAGCCTTGAGTTTCCTAGTATCAGCCTGTCGGTACTGTGCTGGAATTTGGCATGTCATATAATGCTAAACACCCTCAGACTGGACCTGTCAGAGAAATATAGTAAATTTAATAGCGCAGAGCCCAACTGGGAGAAAACAAATGAAAATGTAAGCTCTTCATTGAGAGGCCTCGTTTCTCAGCCGCGCTGTATGGGAGCTGGCAGCCAGTCAGGGTATAAATCACGGCAAACATTAATATAACTGTCAGGACTTTACAAACACTTTCTGATGTTTTTATAAGAGGTGATAAATACGTATTAACATCTGTCTAATTCTAGCATATGTGGCTCATATACAGAGCAGATATACAGCATCACAGGGACAAATATACAATACCTCCCTTGTAGATCTCCCAAAAGAGGTGCTAACTCCAAGCTGTGAATCACTCGCCATCATGGTGCATTACATTGTATGTAGATGGGAGAAGCAGATAGCGGGAGAAGGTTTGTCAGCTTACATATCATCAGATGCTACCAATAGACAGCTGATTCTTTAGTTGTTGGTGTGATGACTGGGCTCATAATTCTCAAGACACGGACCAAATGTTGCATAGATGTGTGTTTAAATTTATGGTGGTAGCTCCAGATTGATCCCTCCCCCCCTCGCCCAATGTACAGACCCAACTGATTGCTGGGCAATAATTTCTGCAGTTTTTGTATATACAATACAGTAAAGGGAAACAGTGACCCCATACAAAGAATAACTCTACCATCTTTTTAGCATTGTCCACACATATTGCAGGGTCGTAAAATACTTACCTGCACATATGCCCTCTAGCATAGTTGCTGATTTTGAGAAGACAATCCTGGCAAAACGATGTCCTGGGTATGTCCCCTGCTGCGGGAAGACCTGCCCCCCACGCCTTTAGCTATAAGCACTAATGAGTGCTTATAGATAACAGTGTACTGACACAGCAGGGAACGATAAGCTCCTGCTGTGACAGTATCTCTTGTGGCTGCAGGCAGTATCTGCCTCCAGCCACAAGGGGCTGATCTCTCCTTCTGGCAACCGACGCGAGTGATGTCACTTATGCAGAGCAGGAAGAGGAGTCATTGGGGGAACCATGCAGGTGAGTAGAGTATAGTTTTTTTGTTTTAATTGCAGACAGATGAAGGGGGTAGTGGTATGATGATGATGAAGGGGGTAGTTATATGATGATTAAAAGGCAGGAGGATGATGAAGGCAGTACTATGAAGAGTGAAGAACAGGAGGATGAATGGGTACTAGTATGATGATGGAGGGGCAGGAGGATGAAGGGGGTAGTAGTATGAAGTTGGAGGTGCAGGAGCATGAAGGAGTAGTAGTATGATGATGAAGGGGCAGGAGGAAGATGTAGGGGTAGTAGTATGAGGATGGAGAAGCAGGAGGATGAAAGGGGTAGTAGTGTGATGATGTAAAAGCAGGAGGATGAAAGGGGTAGTATTATGATGATCAAGAGGCAGGAGGATGATGAAGGCAGTAGTATGATGAGTGAAGAACAGGAGGATGAATGGGTACTAGTATGATGATGGAGGGGCAGGAGGATGAAGGGGGTAGTAGTATGAAGTTGGAGGTGCAGGAGCATGAAGGAGTAGTAGTATGATGATGAAGGGGCAGGAGGAAGATGTAGGGGTAGTAGTATGAGGATGGAGAAGCAGGAGGATGAAAGGGGTAGTAGTGTGATGAGGTAAAAGCAGGAGGATGAAGGGGGTAGTATTATGATGGAGGGGCAGGAGGATGAAGGGGTAGTAATATGATGATGGAGGGGCAGGATGATGATCAAGTAGGTAGTGCTATGATGATGGAGGGGCAGGAGCATGAAGGGGGTAATAGTACGATGATGAAGGGGTAGGAGGATGAAGAGGGTAGTAGTATGATGATAAAGGGGCAGGAGGATGAATGGGGTATTTGTATGGTTATATGGGGTGTAGCTGTATCATATGGGCACAAATAATAGTATGTACAGTCAGTCAGTAGAATGCTATCTCTGGGCCACAGCCTATATGCTGCTCTTAGGAGGGGTGTGTAATATACTGGGGACCGGACACTGGGGTGTGTAATATACTGGGGACATGGTAATGGGGTGCTAAATGCTCATTTTGTGTTGTTCTGACTGTAAAATTCTAAATGGAAAATTTAGAAAAAAAAAACACACCACTGGTGACAAGCCACACCCCGCAAACCACAACCACACCCACGATAGGCCACACCCACCAATCACACACACACACACCCCAACAAGCCACGCCCCTTTTTAAGGAGTAAATATAAGAAATAGCAAGTAAAGAAGTTGGCACTTGCTAGAAATCATTCGGCAGAGTAAGCAGTCAAAATCCTGCCGCTGTGCTCCCTGCTCAAATGTGCAGCAGATAAGTATTTCTTGAACAGTCATACATAAACATATACAATGCAGTCAACAGCACTGCTAAAAAAATTCCACCTCCAGAGTGTCTCAACAGGAAGCATGGCGGCAGAATTTGGACAGCGCCCCAGTAAAGGATGATAGTTATACTTTAACCTGATGTATGCAGGTGGACCTTGGAGGTAACGCAGGAGTGCATGTGGTTGTGAACACAGTCCAACCAAGTAACCAACAATGAGAGCGATCCACAGCACTCACCTTACGTAGTGTAAATTTATTCAGAAAACGGTACATGGATGACAGCAGACTACTAGTGTCATCCACTGTTCTCTAAATACATTTATAGTGGTATTACACGGGCCGATGGGGGCCCGATAATACCTGTAAGCGAGCAGCGATCTGCGTTGAAAATAGGTCCAAACCTATATCAACGATCAGCCAATAAAAGTTGTCATCGGCTGATCGTTGTATTTATTACATGGAGAGATAATCGGCCGAATCGGGCCGATTCGGCCGATTATCGTTCCATGTAATAGTACCCTTACTCTATGCAAGGCGAGTGCTGTCGATCGTTCTCATTGCGGATTCCTAAGGTGAGACTCTTCACAGTAGAGGTGCTTCCTCATTTACGTGTTCTCATTGTTTTTGACATGTAGAGTTCCATTATTTATGGACTCAATTGTGTAATAGTAGTGCGCAAGAAGATCCATATGTTTGCTATGCAATAACTTATCTTGATGGCAGATTCTCCAAATAAGTTGTAGATGTTCAAGTGAATAAACAGGGTGAGCATGTCTCTTTAAAGGCAGAGCAGAATACAGATAGATAGATTAGATGGAATTGAAAAGATAGCAGAGAATGGATAGTTTCTCTCCACCCCCTCCCATCTCCTGTCTCAATGTGATTCTTTTCAATCCAAACCCTCTGTAAGGAAATGAAGAGATGTGTAACGATTGTAGCACAATGAGCAGTAGAGCTTGTTATGCACTGCTTGTCTTTAACCGGTTCAGTATTCCTGTGCTCACTGTATTATAATAAACTGCATAAAGAAAGCACTCACTGTGTGATGGTCTTTTTTATTTTTTATTTTTTTACTGATTCCACAGCAAAGCAGGAGGATCAGATAATACAGCTGCGTTCCACAGAGGCGATGGCTGTTTTGTGCATGCACGCTTCTCCTGAAATTCACAAGGCCGGAAGAAGTGCGCATGCTCGAAACAGCCATCACCTCTGTGGACCACACCTGTATTCTGTGATCCTCCTGCTATGCTTTTGAATCAGTAAGAAAAAAGCTTAGTGTAGATTTCTAATTTCTTTATGCCATTCATATTGATGTTGCTGGATTTGGTAGAGCACCACAGAGGGTATTATATTTCAGACATCATTTGGGAAAGCTAAGCCGACAAGAGCTAGCTTGATTGACTGAAAGTCATTGTATTATAATAATAATGACTTGTTTCTTGATGAGTTATGTTCATTATGTAACTTCGGAATAGGGTGTAATAGTAGTCTAATATTCTGATAATGATGGTTCCTCATACCAAAAGATGCCCAGTCCAGATACTATAATGGATATATCAGGGTAACATACCACCTATAGTTGCTTAAAATAACAATGTAACTAAAGTCACGGTTGAGTTTGGCCATTCCAATTTAGATATTTTTCCATCTAGTGTATAAACCAAGAGCCCCTGACCGATGATGTCACAGAGGGGGTTGGGCTACAGTGGCTGCAAATCCCCGCTCAGGTAGCACAATCTGCAGATGATAAAAGATCACTTTTAACTGGAACAAGCACCATGACGTATTATATTAAATAAGGTATAAAAATTGCTAAATTTACCCCTTACACCTGTGTAGAGAATTCATAATGCAAAAATGGGGTGACAGTGTCACTTTAACTACCTGACAGGTTCTTGTTAAAGGGATTTTCCCAACTGCTACAGTTATTCTCTATCCACAGTATACGAAATAACGATCTTATCATGGGGAGGTCCAAGTGCTCAGGCCTTCTTGATCTTAAAAATGGAAACCTAAGTCTCTGATTAGAATAAAGCCAGAGATGCCAACCTCAGAATGAATGGAGGGCTGGCGTAGATGCTCCATCTTAACAGGAAACTCTGGAGCCTGTTCTTGAGATCACGTGGGACCCCAGTAGTGCCCACAGCCCCTACCCTCAATACACACATACAGAAAATCAGTTATTTCCCAACTTTGCAAATAAATAAAAGCCATTTGAAGTTAGAATCTTTTTCCAGGGCACAAACTACTGTATATCACACATTACTCGATAACGCAATATCAAGAAAATCTGCAGTTAAAACATTTCAAAAACAATATCCAAAAATCAATATATTATAGAATTTCCTTTTCTAAATATTATCCCTCAGGAGGAGCTGCTAGAATAATCAATGTTGGTTTTTATTACAATAACAGTATTCCTCGTTTTGATGTGAGCCATCTTATTGGTTGGAATATGTTTGATGAATATACAGCATTTATGTATTTGGGCCATGCTTTGTCCTCTAGGCATGAGCTTTGTACTATGAAACTCACTTCACGTTGACGTTTCCAACAATTAAGGAAAAAAAAAATCAAACAATAAACCTCAGAACAATATCTTAGATTAGAGCAAAGACAATAAGATTGATGTTATTTTAATTACAAAAGCGGTGAAGCGTCAAACGCATCTTTTTAATCTGCACATCACTTCCAAATGTTTCCGCCTACTGTTGGATATAAATCCTTTCTCATCTCTAAGACAAATAGCTTAGTACCCATGTTTTCATGCCATTAGCTTCTAGATATCAGGTTAGATTTGTCTTCAGGCTGAAATACTTTTCATATCAATAGAGCGCTGACACCTCTATAAATTCTCCCAGTTACTGCTCAGGTGGGTGTCCACTCCTTGTAACCAGTGAACAATCAGATGGTACAGTTCAATGGGGGCTCGTAGCTATCAAGCTGTCTTCAGGTAAAAGAAATGCTGATTATTGAAATTCTGTTTTATATATTAGCTCAAAGTTAAAGGAAAACTGTAGGTTAGATTTGCCTCCATATTACGCATTGGGCGCTGAGGATGAAGGCTCTTTTTCCTTGCACTTTGTAGTTTAATCTGGCGCATAGTAAGCCAGTTTGGAGCACTGGGGACGGGGCTACCACCCCAAGAGCACCAATCCACCCTCAGCCAACACGTTCCTTCTAATGAATAGGGCGGTGGCCTAGATCAGTGCTCCAGGGGCTGTAGCAGGCTGTTTAGTGTTCTGACAGGTGATGAATAGGAAAAATGGTCAAGAGGGCATTCCTAATAATAAAGAGGGCAGGGAGAAGGGACGGAGGGGTGTCGCAATCCTAGAGCATGGGTACTCTAGGCCATGCCAATTTGACACAGGGCTGCAAGTTTAAAAGTAGTTTTTTAGCACAATAACTGCATCGCCTGCCGAACGGACCCCAGGACAGATCTTGGATTAAAAGCAGCTATCCAAAGGTACAAGTGGTTTGGGGGGTGGGGGGGTCAAATTGTGGGTACAGAGTCGCTTTAAAATAAAACAATATTATTCCCGCACGGTTGACGGCATGAACAAAAAACGGTGGAAAAAATGCAGGGACTGTTTTTTTTATTACATTTTATGTATAAAGAAAAATTATAAAAAAATGATCAATACATTTGATCTAGAAAAAAATGTTACTTATAAAAAGTAGAGATCATGGCGCAAAACAAATGATGCCCCGTACGACCCCGTAGGTGAAAAAATAACAGCGCTTATAAGAGACACAATAGGGCCATTTTAAATATACCTATTTGCAAAAAAAAAACAAAAAACGTTTTACTGCTAATAAAAATAGTAGAACTTTAGAAAATCTAGTAAACATGCATATTTCTTAGTGTTCAGACTGACCTATAGAATAAAGAAAAAAATGCCAGTTTTACCATAAAGTAAACATGGACCCCCCCAAAAAAAAAAAAAAAAAAAAAAAAATTGCGGAATCACATTTTTTGCCCCAAATTCACCCCATAAATGATATTTTGGGGGTTTTGTCATTCATTTTATGGCAGATTTAAAGATGCCATTACAAAGTATACCTGTTCCTGAAAAAAACAAGCCCTCACATGGCCCTGTAGATAGAAAAATTAAAGAAAACAATTCCACATATTTTTATTTTAACTCTTTCACGACCTGGGATCATTGATGCCTCAATGCCCAGGTCGTGATTTGACATCAGCTTGTGGGATCATAGGGATCCCATAAGCTGATGTCCCTCGCTCTGCCCCCTCTCCTATGTCCCCTGCCGCTGTCATAATCTTGTGACAGCGAGAGGGGAGGGGGCCTTGCCTCCTGACCCCCGCCGGCCTACGTAGCTAGAAACCGGAAGCCTGAGTCTTCCGGTTTCTATGGCTACCATCGGGGCTCTGCGATCAGTTCGCCGAGCCCCGATGCACACCAGGGAGACAATTCTCCCTCTGTAGAGGGAGAATTGTCTTTCTGGAGCCCTATAGATACTGCGGTCAGCAAGACCGCAGTATCTATAGGGCGCGACTCCGATGCTGAGAGTTGCGGCGGGTCCCCGGCTATCACTGATAGCCGGGACTTGCCGCGAATGACACAGGAGCAGCTCCTACGCCTGTGTCATCCTGTGCAGTAAATTAACGTCGCTGCAGCACCAGGCATAGGCTGCAGCGACGTTAATTTACTGTGCAGCGACGGGAGGGGGTTAATAAATATTGTTATTATATTATACACAAAAAATTGATATCCACTAAAAAACATATACACATCAGACAATCCACAGACAAATTAAAAATTGGGATGAGCCAGGGTCATTAACACACATCAGAAACAGTGCCACAAAAATGCATTATTTGAATAAATCTTACAAACACAAATAATTCCACAATGTAGAACAATATACTTTAATGGATGGATTGCACAAGTCATAATCATTTAGCAGCAACCATAATTGTGCAAGATGGCAAATAAATAATATTGCACCTCACACCCCGGTCTTGTAGCAGCTAGTGTAGAACAATATATGGAAACTGAAAGCAGCAGCGAAACACGTTGGGGTGTGGAGTGGAGGAGCTGGGTGTCTATGACCAAAGGGTCTGTACAGAAGTGAGTAACTTTATAACACAATAGCATTAGTACTTTTCTTCTTTCCCTTTGTGGATAAAGTGGATGTGGTTGTGTAGCATAGTACACATCATATGAGGACAGCATACATTGTGCTGACATCTAGTTTATTATAGGGCATTTAACCCTCATTCAGTTTACATATATTGTTCTACACAAGACCGGGGTGTGAGGTGCAATATTATTTATTTGCGATCTTGCACAATTATGGTTGCTGCCAAATGATTGTGAATTGCGCAATCCATCCATTATAGTATATTGTTCTACATTGTGGAATTATTGCATTTGTGTTTGGAAGATGTAATTTATTACAATCACTTATTAATGTGGCACTGTTTCTAATGTGTGTTAATGACCCTGGCTCATTCCAATTTTTCAATTGTCTGCGGATTGTCTAGTGTGTATATGTATTTTAGGGAATATCAATTTTTTGTGTCTAATAAAATAACAATATTTATTATAATAAAAATTTGTGGAATTGTTTTCTGGGGGGGGGGGGGGGGGTTCTGTAGGTATTGTATATTTTTGTAAACTCTTATTAAAGGGGTTATCCAGCGCTACAAAAACATGGCCGCTTTCTATCAGAGACAACACGACTCTTGTCTCCAGTTCAGCTGCTGTTTGCAATTAAGCTCCATTCACTTCAATGGAAATGAGTTACAAAACCCCACCCAAACTGGAGACAAGAGAGGGGCCGTCTCTGGAAGAAAGTGGCCATTTTTGTGTAGCGCTGGATAACCCCTTTAAGAGTAACAGAAAAGCGAGGCCATGTTCTGATATAGGTTATATAGGAAAAATAAAAGTTATGGGTCTTAGAAGGCGAGGAGTAAAAAAACGAAAATGCAAAAGTGACAATTGGCCTGGTCCTTAAGAGCTCTTCTGCAGTAGCAAATCCCCATAGAAATTCTCTCCTGCTCTCAGAGCAGGAAAGGTTTTCTATGGGGATTTGCTGCTGCTGTGGACAGTTCCTGTCACGGACTGAGGTGGCAGCAGAGAGCACTGTGTCAGACTGGAAAGAATACACCACTTCCTGCAGGACATACAGCAGCTGATACGTATTGGAAGACTTTTTAAATAGAAGTAATTAACAAATATGTTACCAGTTAATTTGTTAATGTCAGGTATCTCTTTCAAGAAGTGCCATCTATAGCTCCATGACCAATATCTTCTGCCAAGCATTTGAAACACCATCCTCCCAGACACAGGAGGAAGCCACAGAGGCGTGAAGATAAGAGGCAGGTGGTACGTGACAGTTTTTCTTATAGCAGATATAGCGTATATCCTGCTATCATGACATTATTAGTTTGTGTATTTCCCTAGACACAAGGCAGCTTATGTAAAGGACTAAGGAATGATTGTTATTACCCGCTATATTGCCCTCTTCTTTATTTACACATTTACATGGACACTGGGTCATGCAGAGAAAGCAACCGCAGTATATATAGGACTGATATACTCGGAATATTAAACATTGTAATCAGGGGTCTCCAGGGAGGGCTGGGTGAATGATTCCCGTTGTCTTGTCTGTGGACAATGCATATTGTGTTTGGTGACCCAGTTCTCTGCTCAGCAGGTTGCGGCCTGCGTCTATAAAGCACCTGTTTAATTTAGGTGGCTGTCTGAGAAAGATATGTCCGAGCCGCCTGGAAGGAAATTATTTCCAGAGCTCGGTGTTCCAAGCAGTTAGCATTTAAAGGCAAGCTAACATGAAATTTCTTTACATTTCTTTTTAGTTTTTTCTTTTGCGTGCAGGAAATCAAACGTGGAAATACTCGGTTGCCTTGGGATTAAGACCTCTCTGAGGATAGCAGGCAGTCTGTTTGCACACAGCAGGCATCCATCATCCGTCCCCTCTGTTCTTCCTCCTCTCTAAAAAACAAATTCCTGATAATAAGGGAACGCACTTCTGTATAATGAGACTACTGTAGATAGAAGTCGCTAGCGTAATTTCCAGCTTACACAAACGAGATCTTATTTCAGAGTAACGGGAGGAAAAAAAAGGTAGAATAGCTTCAGATCAGTGTTTATCTGCACAGACATCTTCCTCTATAGCCCCATTAGAAATTTTACATGGAGGGGCGTAGAAAATTGGAAATTGGCAAATTAGTATCTCATTAGGGTGTTTTCACGCCGCAGATTTGCTGCAGACATTTCTGCGACTGAAAATCAGCTCCCTTGATCTAAACGGGGTTGTTTTGGCAGTAAACACGTGGATCTCAGCAAGCTCCATTTAAGTCGACGAGAGAGAAATATATGCAACAAATCTGCTGCTTGTGAATTTCCCCTTAGGGGGGCTTCTCACATGCCGTTTGATGCTGTTTTTGAAGCCATTGCCAGAAGTGGATCATAAAGTGAGGGAAAATGTATAGGATAGAATTAGAATTTAGAGAAGAAACATGTAAAGATCATGGTCAGGTTGCAGAAATTTAAGTAATAAGTGAACTTACCGAATGTTTGTGTGCGTCCGAACCTGATCACTAGACATTTGAGTAACGGTGGTGGGAGAAGTTGGTAGAACTGAAAAACATGCATATCACCATACGCTGGTTCAGGGAAGAAAAAGAGTGCTGCACCTCACATCAGAATTTTGTGTATAAATTGATCAAGCCATACTGCCCCATGTACCATCGTGCAGGTATCTGATACACATGGGTCCCTACACTAAGTCCACACCGTGCCAGTAAGTGGCTACCAACCCCGCAGGCGTGCACAGTCAGGGAACGGGGGCCATGGGAAGGCCCTGCGACCCCCATGCCACAGGACCAGACCCAAAAACACCACACCAGAACCCGGCCAGCACTGCCGGCGGAGAAGGTCGCCCCCAAACAGCACAAGTCTGGATGAGGTATTGCGCTCACCATAGCTGCTGCAGACAGAATGGGAAAAGACAGGAGGGATTAAAACCATGTGCACTCAGGTGTCTCCTGCTAATTGCGGTCATGTGGGTTGCCAGGAGGAGTGCAAAACACGGAGAAAAGAGAGAAACAAAATGCGGTTCAGGGAAGAAAAAGAGCGCTGCACCTCACACCTATGGCTGATACTAGTGCCCCTAGGCTAAATAAAAAACACATCCGAATTTTTTGTATGAATTGATCAAGCCATACTGCCCCATGTACCATCGTGCAGGTATCTGATACACATGGGTCCCTACACTAAGTCCACACCGTGCCATACGCTGTGTCTATGTTTTTCGGACTGCATAAAACTTTTCCTGCCACTGGGAGTCAAATGTCAAACGATCAGGTTCAGGTGGTAAGGCCTCATTCACATGTCCAGTGTTTTTCATGGAGCCTGATTTTGTCCGCTCCGGGAAAAACACTGAACGTCTGTTGATAGCATCTGTTTGGATGGGCGAAGTTGACAGGAGTTGACATGGCCGGTGACAGGAGCGGGGGAGATGGGAGCCGGGAGTGGGAGAGATGGGAGCCGGCAGCGAGTGAAAGAGGTGGGGGGAGATGGCAGCCAGAGCAGGGGAGATGGGAGAGTAGGGGAAATTGCAGCCGGGCGCGGGGGAGATGGGAGCCAGGAGCAGGTGACAGGAGTTAGGGAGATGGCAGCCGGGAGTGGGGGAGATGGGAGCCGGGAGGGAGGAGGTGGGAGCCAGGAGCGGGGACATGAGATCCGGTAGCAGTGAATGGGGGGAGGCATCCTTGCTGCCATCCGCACTATGACCTCTCCTATTTTAAAGAGGCAATGATGACAGCACGGATGGTGTGAATGCACACATAGGATTTCATGGGCCCTAATTGTCTGTGGTCGTGAATCTGTGACCACAGACAATTTTATGGGATGTGTGAATAAGCACTAGGTTTGCTCATCACTAGTTATGAGACCTCCTTTGGCTTGCCAGGACATGAGAGGTGACACAGAGTAGCCCCTAATTTGGTGGACTTGTGTTTATAATCATAGTACATGAATGGCCATTCATCTAAAGGTCTACCATGTAATACTGTGTTTCCCCCGCAGTAGTCCCACTCTGGAAGAGGTTTTCTACTCATCTGAAGACTGTCCTTTTTGGGAGGACATAAAGAGTCCATTAGTCACGCATACCCATTGAAAAAAATGTACAAATCATGATGCAATGGTACAAGTGGGAAATGGCAGCTGCTGCCAGGTGACTTGACTTGGCGTAGTTCTAATGTTTTCAGCAAGTTCCAGTTCATTATATGGCGGTGGTATGGAGTCATGATACTATTGGAAGGATACAGAGTGTTAGGGGGCGGTTATATGTATACCATTATTCACATGGCTGGGATACTGCTTTCATTTTATGTCTAATTCTGCTATTTCCTATTTCTATTCATGTAAGCAGCTTGTTTTTTTCCTAATTGCACTTTCTCCATTATCTTGATGACTGGCTGACAACTATTACTTAGAATTTATGTCACCCATTATCCAGCCTAAAATAAATCCTTTGGAGGCATATGACACACACGTTCCAAAAGTCTTTAGAAGTGAGAAGCAGAAACGTGTATAGAGCTTTTAGTCTTTTTAACTGATTGAAAATGGAACCTTTACTTACAAGGAGACAAAGGTATGATGAGCTTTTATTAAAGAACCATTAGGATAGATGACTTCAAAGGTGAAGTGGTCACTGATGTTTCAACAGACGTTACATAAATCCTTAGTACAACTGAATATTACAAACTTTCTAATACATCTTACAGAAAATGCCTCTTTCTCCACTTATCAGGCTCTTTTCCTGTCTGCTATGCCCTCCTGCCCCCACAAACTCGTATCCATGGCCGCTTCTCCACTCTTGCAATACCACATACAACCTGGGGACAGGTGTGGTGCTGTTTCTGGAAGAAAGTGTCTCTATTTTACCAATCCTGAATCCACTTTAATCACTCTGCAAAAACTGTGGAAGTCCATGGCTTAGCTTACTGAGAGATCAGGTTACAACTACCCATAGAAGTCTTTGCTAGCAGAAATTTGCTATGCACCTTATTATCCCCGATTTATTTAGAAACATTATTCATATTTTGCTGTGCAGGCAGACAACAAAAGCCATGTAACAGAAATCGACAATTCCTCCACTCCATTCTAGGTAACCACAGGCACAGGTACTGATGGAATAACTATGAGATATGATGATTAAAAATTACTAAAATTTATTATGCAGACACCTTCATTATGCAGTGTCTGCATACTAAATTTAAAGCGACTCTGTACCCACAATCTGACCCCCCCCCCTCCCCAAACCACTTGTACCTTCGGATAGCTGCTTTTAATCCAAGATCTGTCCTGTGGTCCGTTCGGCAGGTGATGCAGTTATTGTCATATAAAAGTTATTTTAAAATTGCAGCCCCATGCCCCACGGGAGTATCTGTGCCCTAACTTTGCACCACCCCCTCCGTCCCTCCTCCCCACCCTACTCATCATTAGGAATGCTTCAGGCAGATTGCCTATTATTCACCACCTGTGTTACCACAGCACATGGGCTGGATCGTTAAGGACCTGTGCAATGTTCAAACAGAAGTAAATGTTCCAGTGGCATACCTAATGATGAAGAGGGTGGGGAGGAGGGACGGAGGGGGTGGTGCAAAGTTAGGGCACAGATACGCCCGTAGGGCACGGGGCTGCAATTTTAAAATAACTTTTTTATGACAATAACTGCATCACCTGCCAAACAGACCGCAGGACAGATCTCGGATTAAAAGCAGCTATCCGAAGGTACAAGTGGTTTTTTTTTTGGGGGGGGGGGGGGGGTGTCAGATTGTGGGTACAGAGTCGCTTTAAGTATTGTTTAACCTCATGGTTATTCCATCTGGTTTACTCTCATGGTTATTCCAGTTGTGCCTCGTCTTTGCACAATACTACCAAGTGAGAACCTCAATTAGCTTTCTTTCCTGCTCCTCACCACCTATCCGAATTACACTATGGAGCACTGTTCTTTCTTGCAATGTACCAGAAATGGCAGGCATTAGCTTGGTGGGCTTCCAGCTGTTGAAGAAATAGAAATGATAGAAACTCATGATCTATCTGCAACATAATTTAGTAACCTTGTGTCACACTCCGGAAAGCCAGCGTGGTCACATTTTATTCTTTGGCTAGGAGTACATACAGGCACATCTATGTGAAGTTTTGTTTTGTCAATGGCTGATTGCCCCAAACTTACACCTGACTGCTACTTTGGTTCATTGCTTCTTTCCATTCCTATCATTGTATAACAAACTTGGAGGCATAGTTGTGATTGCTGTACATTTAGCAATATATGTGTCCATGCAACATAAAACATGGAATTTAAATGGGTATTCCAACTATAAAAACGTATTCCCTTTTCACAGGACAAGTGCGTGTCCTCCCGCACCTCCCACCATGGTCATTAGAGCAAAGACCTGACTCTCCCTGCTGAATTGCAAGCACACCCAGTCACTCCACTCATTCTCTATAGAACTACAGATATAGCTAAACATTGTGTGATGTCTTTCCACGGGTGTTGCAGTTATATATAATAATATAAAAGTCTTAGCTAGAACCCCGTATGGGAATTGTAACGCTGGGAGTTGTGGATCCGCTGTGCCACCACTAGCGATGACGTAAGCGGCACCAGGGAGCGGAGTCTAAGGGGTTGCTTGTCTTCACCAAAGCCCGCTGCAAAGCAGGATGGGTTTGCTGCAGCAGGCGACCCCCAGGTCGCTACCCCTGGCTTTGATTGCTAGTGGCGGTAGCGAGGTGCAGCTGGAGACAAGTAGGCAGATAGACTGGAACTCAGCAATAGAGATGAGCGAATTCGCCGAAGATCGGGTTCGTATGAACTTGAACTATCAGCTTCTGATTCCCGCTGTCTGCAGCCTCCGTGAACAGGGTGGATACAGTGTACGGACCTCCTGGAAAATTGCGATACAGACATTGGCATAGGCTGTATCCCAGTTTTCCAGGCGGTCCTTACGCTGTATCAACCCTGTTTACGGAGGCTGCAGGCAGCGGGAATCAGAAGCCGATAGTTCAGGTTCATACGAACCCGAACTTCGGCAAATTCGCTCATCTCTACTCAGCAGTAGGCTCGGCTGGAACTGAGACAGCAGTCAGTTGGCAGGAACCAGGCATGGCTGGAACCGCTGGGCAGAATACACAGGCAGGAATATACGAACAGGATACACAGGCAGGATACACAAGAGCTGGACCACACACTAATGGGTGGATGTAGAGGCTCCAACACATGTGGTATGGCAGGGCTGCAATTTATAGGAGAGCTGCAGAGCAGCAGCCAATTAATGGCACACTGACCCTTTAAATTGAAGCAGAGCCAGTGCGTGCGCTCCCAAGGAGCTGACAGGGAACCGGAGGAGGAGGAGCCCCGGGAAAAGAACAGGAGATGGGGCAGCAGCAGCAGAACCTGCGCGGCCGGGGACGAGCCTGTGGCCATGACCAGGAGTGACAGCATGGATGTGACAGGAAGGACGCAAGAAAGTACTCAGATTTCCTCCTCACTCAGTAACGCTACACAACACTATGCACTGTTAGACCCCTCTTAGGACAGGACAAGCCAGAGACAACCTCAACCCACCCTCAAGTAACAAAGCAGGACAGTATCCACTAAAGCCAAAGAGCTAGGAACTGATCTAGATAGAGCAGTGCGGGTATCAGCAGGAAATCCTCAGCATTCTACTCATCCCAGCTAACAAGGTCTGAGGCCTGTGTCACCCTCTAGGAAGGTTCAGCCTTCTAGTCTAGTGGGCATGAGGTGGTGTGAAAACTATTCAAGGTCAATATAGGGCACAGGTGTTCTTCTTTTAAGTATTTTACCTCATCCTCCAACATCCCGGCAGAGCATAGTGCTACCTGGGTTGAGACTCTCACGGCATCCTCCCCTGTACTACTCCGCTTCCTCGTATCACTCAGAACACTACTCAGACGACACTACTATATCTTATATTACATTCCTACTACAGATTCAGCTACTGTATTGTCAAGTATTCGTCTGGAACTATTGTCAAGTATTCGTCTGGAACTATCGTCAAGTGTATTATCAAGTGCATTATCAAGAGAAATGTCATAATTGTGTAACCTTGCCTCAAGCACATATCTTCAGTAAACAACAAGTTTAAGTAAATAGACTCTGTGATTTTTCTGTTTTCCACTGACTCAGCACACACCATAACCTTGGAACAATTGCAAGGGGTCCCATAGATCAGACACCTTGCGATCGGACATTTATTCCTCATCCTTATAACTGGAAAATGCCTTAGGATACTAAGCTGCTTGGGCCCTGTGTTGGGGATACTGTGAAATATATTGGCTAGGGTGGGAGAATTGTGTGTGCCTCAGCTGGAAATAGCAGGATACAGAAAACATTTTCATGAGAAAAAAGACTTGCATGCACATTTTATGTGACTGCCAATTGTACTACCAGTGAGTAAGCTATATAATTGATCTTTTAGACAATAGATTATTATTTTTTGCCTTCATCATTACTAGTAGTTGCAGGTCATTGTACTTTAGTTTTGTCTTGATCCTTACTCACCACTAGAGTTAAAGGAGAAGCGGTACGAGGGAAAATTACAAAGGGTCCTGACTCAACTCTTCCCATGCCTCTGCCGGGCCCTGGGATCTCCGGCCATGCAATGTCACGTCCCAGCTGATGGACTGACTGCTCAGCCAGTCAGTGACTGGAGTGGGATGCTGCTCCAATCACTCATTGACTGAGCATGCTGTCCATTAGCTGGGATTGGCATTTTCTCCCGAGTCGTGACGTCATCACAACTCGGGGGAAAATGCCTTCCAGCGGAGGTCCCACAGCTGGTCCGGTGGCTCATCGCAGGTAAAAGAGGTAAGGTGTGTCATTTTTATACTGTCGCCTGCCCTTGCCGACTGTCAAAAGTTATTTGAGGTCGGATTTCTCCTTTCAGAAATTTAACCTCATAAGGTAATTAAGGGCAGTTGTTCTGTAGAATTGGTTTTTCTTCTCTAAAAAGCTTATCTATTCTCTTCCTACATTCACTTTTGGCTTTATGTTATATAGTTGTCTGGTTTCTCTCCCACTACCGTAACACTTTCCAATCTGTTGCTCTCTAGATAATGTCCTTAAGGCCAAAGTCTGCTCTAAAGTCTCCATGTGACTTCTCATTCCTTTGGATTCTTTACCCCTTGGGGCTCCCAGTTGCTGTCATGAAGGCATCCCTGCTCTTCCCAACCAACGTTTTCCCTATGAATCCGTTTTTTTCCCCTTAAATCAACAGATTTTGTGTAAAATAAATAAATAAAGGAGATAAAACACAGCAGGTAGAAGGGAGGTAAGCACCAAGGAAAAGTAATGAGGTTGGTGAAGAGACAGAAATCTAAGGAAGCCAGTCAATGTATTGTGAAATCTATACCAGTCTGAACACAAAGCCACAAATCTCTTCAGAGCCGCCGCAAAAACCCAGCACCCTCCACAATTTACAGACAGAGTGAACACACACAATGGCTGCAAATAACTGCTTACGTTTGGGTTAAGATATAATTGTATATTGGTTTTGTAATTTTAGACCAAGGTGCTGTAGGGATCGATATCAGATCCTTATATGCCGTAAT
The DNA here is from genome assembly GCF_027789765.1 of Dendropsophus ebraccatus. Classification (NCBI taxonomy): domain Eukaryota; kingdom Metazoa; phylum Chordata; class Amphibia; order Anura; family Hylidae; genus Dendropsophus; species Dendropsophus ebraccatus. Next base: position 33,355,595 of record NC_091467.1, read on the forward strand.
TACAGGGCAAGACGAATGGAGGAAGCCATTATTTTTGGTAAAGGAACTATTCATCTTTGCATGGATTCTTTTAAGCCTGGTAAATGTTTCATGGTGGGTGAAAGAAATGTATTCTGCAAGAGAAGGTGGAAAAAACGAATGTAATACCTGTAGGAAATTGGATTTTTTGTGATCTCAGGAAGTATAGATGTTTACTTATGAGATTCAAGAGGTCGGAGAAGATTATGTAAATATCTGCACGCCTCCAGGGCTGTTCTGATGCTCTGACAATGCTTCTCAACATATGATATCTTAATGTATCTATAAATCTAGTGTGAATTCTGCATTCAGCTGCAAATTAACAGATTAAGGCTATGTTCACACTGCGTATATGTCCGGCCGCATATTTTCGCGGCCGGACATATACGCGGTAAACTCCGCCCGGAGATTTACGCTACTTGCGGCCGGCTACGTACGGACCGCGAACTTACGCCCGAAGTCTACTTACGCTTCCCGAGCGCCCTACGTAGCGATCTGACAGCGGTCTTTTACTTGGAAATCTTCGCCTAGCCCCGGACATCCCACAGAACCTTTTGGATCGGCACAAAAAGCTGCAAAAATGAAGAAATCACCACTACGTACGGGACCGCATGTAACGCTACGGGCGTAAGTTAAGGCATTTTCGTCCGCAAACAATGGTCTGGTTGATTTTTTACGCCGCTGCGTACGATCCGGGCGTAAGTTTGTACGTAGTGTGAACTGTGCAGCCATACTTCGTATACTTTCCATTATACGCAAATTACGTAAGTCTCCGGCCGCTTATTCACGGAACGCGCTACGGCCGGAAACTTACGTAGTGTGAACATAGCCTAAAGGGGTATTCCCCCTAAGAGCTAAAAAAATAAAATGCTCCTAAACCTAGCTGGTCTTACTCACCAAGTCCCCCTGAAAATTTTGAGCCGTCTCCAATCTTTCTAGCTGCTTCCGTTCCATATATATTGTAGTAAGTTCAACGGCACTCCAGAGGTAAGGTGTAAAAAATAAGTGTTTATTCCAGTGTCCAAAAAGGGTTAACAGCACAGCAATCAAAAAGAGGCAACGTTTCTGTGGCCTCACGCCACCATTTTCAAGCCAATACTAGTGAGCACATCACACATTTAAATACAGGTGGGTTGCATCCCATTGGTGCAACCTTATGTCAATCACAGTGATTTAAAAACAATCAGATCAGGTGTCATAAGTGAATCAAAATGCTAGAAATGATATCTTTATATAAGTAAAAACAAATGAATAGATAACTGTGTTGTACAATTACGATAAAATACAGGAGTGCATAAATGCAGATAAATTAGTAAGTAAGGTAAGGTAAGTAAGGTGAGAGCATGCTACCCGTGAATGTGCGTGTAAATTTTTGGTCCATAACTTTCTAAAAGTCTGATTCCAGTATGGGATAAAGTCCCATAGTCCTTCTGAAAAGAAGAACAATATGTTGCAAAGTTCAAAGGATCCACTTCGGAACTACACCGGCCGCTTCTGTTCAATAGTTACAAGTTTTTTTAAAAAGCCGAACATGGCGCCGGCCAGAAAACTACATCTCCCATCATGCAATGCTTATGCCTGATTGGTCCATGATGTAGCAGAGTTAAATGTGTGACAGGGACGTGCCGGCTGGTGAGTCCGGCCGGGTTTGGGTGCCGCCGCTGCTGCTGAGTCCGGGGGGGAGGGGAGGTTTGGGGGGACTGGTGGACGGTGCTGGTCAGTAGAGGGGATGTGGGGATGTGTTGGCCGCCCTTGCTGTTGTGCCGCGGCCGGCTGGGTTTGGGGGGGGGGTTCGGGGCTGTGCCGGTGAGTGACAGTGACGTGCCGGCCGCCGGCGTGTGTCCTGGGGGGCCTGCCACCGCTGGCACCACTGAATTCCAGGGGGGGGGGGGCTGGGTTTCGGTGAGTGACTGGGATGTCCGCTGGCGAGTGCAAGGGGGGGTGGGGTGGGGTGGGTTGGTCGGTGAGTGATGGGGACATGCCGGCTGGTGAGTTGGGGGGGTGCCGTGGGGTGCCGATGCTGGTGAGCTGGTGATTGAGCTGCAGGGGGGGGCACAGGTGACAGGAAGTCCGGAGACACTGATCAGCAGCAGCTGTCAGTGTCCTCCCTCACTTCAATGAGCAGGGAGAAGCCAGACCTTTGAAGAGACGGAGGACACCTGGTGCCGTCTCGGAAAGTGGGGGCCAGGAGCAGGGAGTGGAGACGGGTTGGACTGAGAGTTGATGACTCTATGCATTGATATTGGAAAGATGGAAAACTATGGGTGGGCAATGTATTAATGCAAAACATTTTTTGGGGGGAATACCTCTTTAAGCTCTGAAAACATAAATCAGAGGTTACACAAACAGGTATATAGACTGTCTATAGGCTTTATAGAACCTTCAAAGAACATTCTATCCACTGGACCTGGGTCTGAGGCACTTTCCATATGTTGCAACAAATAAATGCTAATACTTTTTGTATAGTTTCCTGCATCTTTTTTTGTAGGGATCCTTTGGCTTTTGGCCAGCATGCATAATAAATTGCAGAACTTTAAATGGTACTGGAAATCCACCACCGTCCACATCTCTCCTGGGTGAAGTTAACCCAGTGAATCACCAAGTGATCACAGGGATGCCCTTGGTGTTGGTGAGGTGCAAAAGAAATCAGGGAGACGAGGTATCATTGTTTAAAAGTAACTTTACTCAAACGTCAAGTACTAGTGGTAAAAGTCTTTTATCTTTCGAGTCCATTTATAGCCACTGGCCACAGATGGGTCAATAAGTGCAAATTTTTCTCTCAAATCAAAAAGCATATACCTCATATGCAAGATAATAGCAGCATAGCTAAATATTCCCAAATACAATGAAATAGGCAAAATATCACAATAATTAGAAACATAAGTTATAAAGTGGGATGTCTTTTGCCCAATGTGTAACATTTATAGTCTCTGATAAGGCCCTTGTAAACAACACTTGTAATCAGCATTCATTAAGGTAAAGAGTACCCCATTAACCTTTAATGGTGCGTTTACACTGAGAGATTTATCTGACAGATTTTTGAAGCCAAAGCCAGGAACAGACTATAAACAGAGAACATGTCATAATGAAAAGACTGGGATCTATCCTCTTTTCAAATCCATTCCTGGCTTTGGCTTCAAAAATCTGTCAGATAAATCTCTCTGTGTAAAGTACCCTGAGAGTCACTTGACACAGTGTCCATATCACAGTTAGGGCTCGTTCCCACTGAGGAAAGGTAGCGGAATTCCGCGACGGAATTGTCCGCCGCGGAATGCCGTTAGCCTCCCGCTCATAATGGGAGTCTATGGGAGGCGCGCGCTCCTGCCCTGTCCGCGCTGAAGAATGAACATGTTCATTCTTCAGCGCGGACAGGGCAGGAGCGCGCGCCTCCCATAGACTCCCATTATGAGCGGGAGGCTAACGGCATTCCGCGGCGGACAATTCCGTCGCGGAATTCCGCTACCTTTCCTCAGTGGGAACGAGCCCTTATCCGATAAACACATGTAAACAAAAGAGTCTGGTGACTGCCATAGTGGTGAGGGGATTTCAAAAGACTTCTGGCACTGTAATTCTGTACAGTGTCCTTTGAATTAGAATTCTCTTTTTTAGATAGAGGTAGTCTAGCAAGTTGTGCCCATTTGAGTCTCGGGATAAAATAGTCACCAAATATCCTCCTTTATCACTGTAGTAGCCTGTTTTTAACACACCTCAACAAAACGAAATCCCCCCATACCAATAGGCAGTTTTCTTGCCACGTACATGGTGTAATGACCAGGTACATTTCTTAAAGAGTCACTGTCGTTAATTTTTTTTTTTCAGAAATCAATAGTCCAAGAGATTTTAAGAAACTTTGTAATTGGGTTTATTAGCCAAATATGCCATTATCTGCATGTAAAATGCCTTTTCCCAGGTCCCCCCCTCCTCTCCGTTCTGTCATTCACTCCTCAGAATCAGGAAATCTTGACTGTTTTTTCATCAGTCGGATCTGTCTGGTCTATGAAGAGGGGAGGGGGGAGGAGGAAGGATTAGCAGATTAGCAGGCAGCTGAGAGCCGAGAACAAAGGATTGCACAGCGGGGGAGCTATTCAGAGCCCTATTCAGAGGTCAGAGAGGTCAGTGGTGACTGCAGAGGAGAGAGCCCGTGATCCCATCCACATGGCCCTCACATAGCATGGTGACATATCATGGTGGCATATCATCCTCCTCCACAGCCAACTCCATAAGGACTCGTAGATGCCTGGGCTCCTCATCCTTCTTCGGACAGTCCATAGCACAGGTGGACGGCAGGTTTCCTTATCCTTTTCAGGTAATTCATGAAGCACAGGCAGGGGTGATTCTAGCCTCTCTGCTGCCCGAGGCAAACTATAGCATGACGCCCCCCCCCCCCCTGTCAATCCGCCCACATTATAATCCACTACTGCCCCCCCCCCACTGCTGTCCCCAATAAACATAATGTTTGGTCCCTTGCTGCACAGAGGATGTCAGGAGAGGAGGGGGAAGATCTTATAGGTGAGGTCCCAGCAGCACAGAGGATGTCAGGAGAGGAGGGGGAAGATCTTATAGGGGAGGTCCCAGCAGCACAGAGGATGTCAGGAGAGGAGGGTGCTAATCCTATAGGAGAGGTCCCAGCAGCACAGAGGATGTCAGGAGAGGAGGGTGCTAATCCTATAGGAGAAGTCCCAGCAGCACAGAGGATGTCAGGAGAGGAGGGTGCTGATCTTTTAGGAGATGGTCCCCCTCTTCCTCCCTTATAGATGGTCCCCCTCTTTCCCCCTTATAGATGGTCCCCCTCTTTCCCCCCTCCCTTATAGATGGTCCCCCTCTCCCCCTTTTATAGATGGTCCCCCTCTCGCCCCCACCTTATAGATGGTCCCCCTCTTCCCTCCCCCCCTTATAGATGGTCCCCCTCTTCCCCCCCTTGTAAATGGTCCCCTCTCCCTTATAGATGGCCCCCCTCTCCCCCCCTTATAGATGGTCCCCCTCTCCCCCCTCCCTTATAGATGGCCCCCCCCCCTTATAGATGGTCCCCCTCTTTCCCCCCTCCCTTATAGATGGTCCCCCTCTCCCCCCCTTATAGATGGTCCCCCTCTTTCCCCCCTCCCTTATAGATGGTCCCCCTCTCCCCCCTCTTATAGATGGTCCCCCTCTTCCCCCCCCTTATAGATTGTCCCCCTCTCCCCCCTCCCTTATAGATGGTCCCCCCCTTATAGATGGTCCCCCTCTTTCCCCCCTCCCTTATAGATGGTCCCCTCTCCCCCCCCCTTATAGATGGTCCCCCTCTCCAACCCCTTATAGATGGTCCCCCTCTCCCCTCCCCCTTATAAATGGTCCCCCTCTCCCCCCCCCTTATAGATGGTCCCCCTCTTCCTCCCCCCCTTATAGATGGTCCCCCTCTCCCCCCTTCCTTATAGATGGCCCCCACCTTACAGATGGTCCCCCTCTTTCCCCCCTCCCTTATAGATGGTCCCCCTCTCCCCCCCTTATAGATGGCCCCCCTCTTCCCCCCCTTATAGATGGTCCCCCCTTATAGATGGTCCCCCTCTTTCCCCCCTCCCTTATAGATGGTCCCCGTCTCCCCCCCCTTATAGATGGTCCCCCCCCCTTATAGATGGTCCCCCTCTTTCCCCCCTCCCTTATAGATGGTCCCCCTCTCCCCCCCTTATAGATGGTCCCCCTCTTCCCCCCCCTTATAGATGGTCCCCCTCTTCCCCCCCCTTATAGATGGTCCCCCTCTTTCCCCCCTTATAGATGGTCCCCCTCTCCCCCCCCCTTATAGATGGTCCCCCTCTTTCCCCCCCCCCTTATAGATGGCCCCCCCCTGCACAGCAGATAAAACAAAAACAGCACATAACTCACCTACCCTCCGTTCCCCCGTCGAGCCTCTCTGGTCTGGTCCCGGCTGATGTGCGGCTTCCGGAGGTGTCCCGTCCTGTCCCCGGCAGCGCGCGTATCAGAGAGCTCCCCGTGCGCCTGTGGCTGTGACTTCCGGCGCACGGGGAGCTCTCTGATGCGCGCGCTGCCGGGGACAGGATGGGACACCTCCGGCAGCCGCACATCAGCCGGGGGACTAAGGCGAATGCCGGTATTGGAGACCCCCGCGCCCGGACAGCATCTGTAATTAGATGCTGGGAGGGGGTAGACTGTATTCATAAGCGCCGCGCTGTAGTAACAGCACCGCGCGGCTGATTCAGTACAGCGCAGCGCTTATGAATAGTCTCCCCCGCTCCCAGCATCTAATTACAGATGCTGTCCGGGCGCGGGGGGACTCCGGTACATGGTACAATCAGTGGCGGATTATAATGTGGGCGGCCGCCCGAACCGCCCATATTATAATCCGCCACTGAATGCCGCCCCCATGAAGACAGCTGGTGGCGCCTGAGGCAGACGACTCAGGTCGCCTCATCATTGCGGCGCCACTGAGCACAGGTGAACGCCAGGGCTCCTTATCTTTCTCAGGCTACCCCATAAATACTCGTGGATGGCCAAACTCCCAATAAGCACCTTGCTCACAACGACAAAAATAACTTTTTTTCTGCAAAAGAAACCTGCTGAACCTAAATTTTGAAAAGTTTTCTCATCTCTATTTGTGGATGCTCAAGATAGATCCAGAACTGTTGACAAATACAGCATGGATCTATATATACTCCACTGTGTTTTGTAATATAAAGTATAAAATAGTGGGTAGAGCTCCACAGCTTAGGGTAAGAAAAGTTATGTGCTGTAGGTCTTGGTTAAATGTATTAGAGAAAAAGTCATGTCATGTATTATGCTGCTTCACATATACACCATTAACTTACCCAATTCTGGAGGGAATCACAGGAACTGTACTTCAGTTTGTTCTTCGATTCCGAGTGCCACCACATAACATGTCTTGGTGCTAATCGACATCAGAACCCCATGTACAGCAGTGCATTGAGCTAAAGAAGAACCAGCCCTGTATAGAAAGAGCTAATGGTGAAATAAACTAAAGCTTGTCAGTGTTTTGACAGAGCCCATGACCAATATATCCCCATATGGGAACAGTTTTGGCATATTCACGACTTTAGCAAATTTGGTTTTGTGCTCATAAACTTTGTAATTTGTAACTTTGTAATGACCATCAACTTTTTTGATGGTCTTACATGTTGCAAAGAAAAGTTACATAGGTTAGAAAGTACACAGTATCATTCAGTTCAGCCATCCCCGTCCAGTATACTCATCATTAATAGGTGGAATAATTAGAACCCTCAATGGCATTTATGATTAAAGCCTCCAGGTGACTTTTTTTTTTTTTAGCTGTGATAGATTGTTTTCTATAGCCCCCTTGTGCGCTCCCCCAGTAGTATATAGCCCCCTGTGTGATCCCCCAGTAGTATATAGCCCCCCTGTGCACTCCCCCAGTAGTATATAGCTCCCCTGTGTGCTCTCCCCCTGTAGTATATAGCCCCGCTGTGCGCTCCTCAGTAGTATATAGCCCCCCTGTGCACTCTCCCCCTGTAGTATATAGCCCCCCTGTGCGCTCCCCAGTAATATATAGCGCTCATAGTTACTGTGCAGAGGGGAGCAGTGCAGCTCAGTATACAGGTTTACTGAGCTGCAGCAGGGGTCCAGACACTTGGCCTCCGCGGTCTGTGTTTGGACCGTGGTCCGCCAGTTAAGGACCCCTGACCTACAGTACCATATTAACCTATATCTATCAATGGCAAAGGTAGCAACTGTGCAATCCTTGTGTAACTAAGGAAATAGTTATCTCCCAGGATTTATTGTATTACCAGTTCCAGAAATATTATAGACATCTTTTTGAATTTTATGAAACATTATACAAATGTGGATAAATAAAGATCTTTTTCCATCTTCCTCCAGCAATTTGATTCTGACATCACTGCTCATGGAAAGATACTCTGATCCCTGTGTGATCCGCTGTCACTCTTCTTCACATCCTGACACTTTGTAAGAAATACAGACCTTAAAGTAGCTCTTACAACTTGACATCTTACATGACAATTGGCATCTTGAAAGTTTAATAGGCTGACTCACATCTAGCCTTTTCTGGGAAGGGTTTTCTTCTGTAATAGTAAAGATTACAAAGCGTCATTGCTATGCTACTGGACTTATGTGCTGGCCAAACTTTCTGGGTAGAGATCAGTGAATTTATGGGGCAAATCACCTGATCTGAATCTTAGCTAGGGACGGTCTGGGGTGACTTTTTCCGGGCACATGAAAAGTGACAAAACAAAATGATCACCGCAATAAAAGATTCAGATTTTCTGATTAAGGCCACATATACATGTAGTATCATTAAAAAACGGCCATTGTTGCAGGTTTGCAACAACAGCCGTTGTTTAATGACAGCAGATGATTGCTTTAATACTATGGAACTCTGGCCGCACACTTTATACACAGTGCACTGTGCACAGTGCAGACAATGTAAAGTACGGCTCAAGCCACACTTTACATTGTCTGCTATGGTTAATTGGAATGTGGGCACATTTAAGTTCTAGCTGCAGTGTTGGCCGGGGTGAACTTCAAAGACAGTGGCTATTCTGTGACGCGGCCGTACTGTGACACAGCATCTTAACATGGCCCTATACTGTAAATAAATCTTTATTGAATGTCTAGGTGTATGATCAGAGTACAAAAAGTGTGTGGGGTTGAAGCTTCATGACTTATGGAGTGACAGTAGTATCCAACACACAGTGGACCCATTATATCCATCATGATTCCTCTATTAAAGGAATTGTACCACTAGGTACATCGATTTGCATTTTTTAACACGAACAGATCAGTGCTGGCGTGGGGGATGCCGGTGCCGCTTTCCTTTTTTTGAACCGCTGCCCGCTTCCTGCGCACAGGAAGCACTGAAGGCAGGCCCGCCGGCCAACAGTGTGACGAAACCCCCTCTCCTCTGCGACGCGGCTTCATTAGAATCAATGGAGCCACATCACAGAGGGCAGGGGAGATCGTCACACTGGGGGCCGGCAGTATTGGGTTGCAAATTTAAGCTATGTTCACACAACGATTTTCAGTGACCGCTATTTGCTGCTCAAAATGACAGCGGTTGTTTAACATACTTTGCGATTGGTACTTGATTTAGGTTTAGGCTGAAGGAAAGTACATGAACATATTTTAACGGCTGTGTCAACTGATGTCCTTTATTTAGTACACTAAATACTAAGAGATCTGCCCCCTCCTCTCTCTCCCCTGCCGCTGTTACAAGATTGTGACAGCAGCAGGGGACAGAGGAGAGGGGGCAGACATAGGGACATCAGCTGATGTCCGAAAACGACCTGGACATTGAGGAATCAATGGCCCCGGGTCGTGAAAGGGTTAAACAAATTTGGCGGCTGTCTTTTAAAATTTTTTACACAGTGTGAACATTTAAGGTGTTTTATGTAATTTAAAGTGTTAATGTATTTTCAGAAAACTTTTGAGAGGGAGACATGTCTAATGTTTTGATTTTTCGGGGTCTGAGTGTTCACACTGAGGAAAACAGGCAGAAATTTCTAGCAGAATTCCCACCAAGGACTCCACTTGGAATCCCCTCTGCCTCACCCTATCAATGTTATGTATAGGGTGCCTCTGCTTTCTGTGGCTCTCCACTGAAAGAATTGACATGTCAATTCTTTGAGCAGAGAGTGGATGCACCCTATACATAACATTGAGACAGTGATGTAAGCGGGATTGAAAATGTCCATGATGGGGATTCTGCTAGAAATTTCTGCCTGTTTTCCTCAGTATGAACACACCCTAATTGTTAAAATGAGTTGAAGGAATCATTCAGTTAATCACTTGCCTTGCTGTTTCTATTCTTGCTGCAAGAGATGGGTTCTATAGACATCACTAGAGTCTTACTTAGCTAAGTGCTTCTCCCTGCACATTGTAGTGATCCGTAGGGGGTCTTATCACCCAGACCCCGACCAATCAAAACTTTTCACACATGAAATGAGAAAATCTTCATTGCAGAGCAAATTCTGTGGATTTCTAATTGATTTTCTGTCTACACCATGTAAACAAGATTTCTATTAATCCTGTCCACCACCATAATAGCGCACATTTTTAAATGGGAATCTGCCCAACTCCAGTCTCCGTCCTGGCTGAATATGGTCTGTGGAGACATAGGCCCATATTGAAGTCCCCATAATATGGCAGGTTGACCCCCTTTACTTAAAAGTTGTCTTTCTGCATTAATGGTCAGTGATGTCTTCCAGCTCCCAAATGGATTAGAAGAAGCACATCCATTATTTAGCCCCATAAAGGTTAAAACTCTGGTTCTTTTACCTTGAGTATTCCATGTATTAGATTGCAGCCTTTTAGTGGCAATAATGTGTAATTTTCCCAGCAATATAAATTAATAATACTTCCTAGTAAAAGCCACAATTCAAAAATAGAAACTTGTTGCTATAACCAGCGACCTTTAATTGCTTTCATTTTACAAAGCGCGCTATAAGGGCATGATGCGATCCTTCTTCTTACAAGTTAGAACTGACCCGATATGCGGATAAAGAAACAATAATTTGTTAAAGATAAATGTCCGTAAAAACCAGAGAAATGTTATATTTACATTTCCCATATTAGTGTCTATTATGGCCCCCGTTATAGGACTCCAGTGCATAATGTCTCTGAAATATGACTTTTAATCATGTCTCCAGAAAGGTAAGCATACTGGTGGTATATCACCCCGAGGGAGCAATAGGAAGGCACATAGCACATTTATTCTTCACTGTAGGGCTCCATGCCCCCTGCTGAGTATAGGAGAGCTCTCACCAGCCGACTGGTTATTACACCAATATTTTCATATTGCTCCATTCCTTGGAGGACTGTAAAGAAAATTACTATTTTCGTCATTTTAAATATGAGTTTTTTTCCATTTAGCATGTAGCGGTGGAGTGATGTGGCGTTTATACATTGGACGCCTTCAGTAGCTCTTCACCATTAGTAAATCTCCCACACACAAGATTGTGCTCCTTTACCTTGGTGGCGACAACAAATTGAGGTCATGCAAGACTTACGGCCACAGTGTGAGCTCCAATATCGCACCTGACTAGCTCCATTTAGCACGGTGGGGTGTGATGTTTGCCCTGTGACCTCATTTTAGATTTGATCATAAGTCACTGGTTTTCTTTCCGCCCATGAAGCGCATGTACAATATGGCCTTTAGTTTTCTTGCACATACAAAAATAAAAACTTTAAGTTTTCTTTACTATGTGTTTGCCCCTTTAACAGTGGATTTTTTCCCCTACTCATAGTACATATTAGAAGGGGTAGCTCACAGTTCCTTTTTATTTGAGAGAGGCCGCAATAAATATAGAGATAAATTAATCCCCGTTTGCTTTTACTTAAAGCCAAGAGTCTGGCGTCTGTGTGGGTGTAAGAAGCCATAGAAATGACATGCCCGAAGCAAAAAATAGAATAAATGACCTCCCGGCATCATGTACCATCATGATGCTGTAAGAACCGAAAGTATTTAAATTATTGCAGGACCATACTGACACATCCATGTTGCTATGTCAGTACTATCCGGCAAAGATTTCAATACTTTTGGCGCTTACAGCATCATAATGATACATGATGCCGGGAGGTCATTTACTCCACTGCACAGCTGCACCGTCCGTGGTTCTGTGTTTCATAGAAACATTTGCATGCCTCCTTAGAGAGAAAAACTTCTGATACAGATGTTAATCCACAGTAAACAAGTTTATGTTGGTGCAGCCCTTGTAAAAGAATAAACTCCTACACACCTCTCCATGCTCTCTGACTTCCTGCTAGCTCCAGCCCGCTCCTAGCACTGTGCGAAATGACAGGTCGTTTCATCAGCTGATTGTTGTCTCTATTACACGGAATGATGATCACCCCAATCAGCCTGATTCAGACAAGTACATTATCTCTCCGTGTAATAGGGTCCTAATAGTTTCTCCCTGCCTCTCCACTATGGTGGCACTATAGAAGAATAGATACACTAACTTTTTGCTAATCTTGTTACCTGTAATGAGGGCTGTGTTTACACAGAAGGCAAAAAAAAAAAAAAAAAAACTGTGCAAATTTGACAAACCTCTTTATAGCCACCTGAAACCAATAGGATTCATTGAGCTCTATATGGAAACATACTGGTAAACCTGTCATTACTGTTGTAATAAGGATGAGGTTTAAAAAAAAGAAGGAAAAGTGTGCTTTGGAGGGAAATTTGAATTATCCAGGACAGCAGAAGAAAACTTGTAGGTAAAAATATGGTGGGTTTAATTCTTCACCAAAGGAGGTACAAATATCATATAAACAGGATATCAGTCATAAGAGAAATAGGCAATAGTCTTACAAATGTCTTAGAATGTCTCTGTGGTTCAAGTCTCAGAGTCCCAAAAATGATGGGGATGTAGTCTCTTTCCAATGGTGACTGAAGATTTGGCTGGAGAACAAAGAACTTCCTTGGGTGAATTCCTGAGGTGGGGGCTAACAAACCCCAGATGTGCGTGGAGGCTTCTCTTGAAAGATGGTATACAAAAAGACCCCCCTACCAACTAACCTTCTAAGTCTATATACTCTCTTGACCGGGAAAATATATACACTTATGCCCAAATATGGTTACACCCAGTACAACTTATATCCCAAAAATGGTATACTGGCAAAGCTCCAAGTGGATTGGTCAAGCTGGACACGTAGCTATATCTCACTATGATCCATACATTACCCACGTGACCATTTAGACACGACCATATTAGGACTTCCAGTCATCCACCATTTTGGAGGTCAAGAAATTACTAGGTGAGAGTTCAGCCCTATACTCAATATGAGAGTGGAGAAGAGAATGAGACTGGAATACAGTGTAGATATATCTTGGATGATAATAATTTGATTCCCCTAATGCCAAAGATAATATGATCCATTCAGCCATTAATAAGGTTAGATGTTATAGATGGGGTTACAGGTTATTAGTTTTTTACAACTGTTATACACTAAACAGAGGTCATGACACTAGTGTGACCAGAGCCTTAGGGCCCCATTAGACAGCTTGACCCTGCTCTGGAAATTAGCAATGATATTATAGATCAGAACTCATTTGCAGTCGCCAGCTTAATATTGATCTAGGAGATAGCCAACACCTGATGATTTTTTGATTGGTCAGAACGACCCAATCAGTCAACAAATTAGCCCTTGCTTTCTTACACCGGCCCTATCACACAGGCCGACCTGGAAGAGCAAGCGAATGCCAACCTGTCAGATCGCCGCTTGCTTGCTCCTAGTTCCCTGCTCACACTATTACACATGCCAACAGCAAGCGGGTAAGAGCGTGAGGGGTGGTGGGGGGTTGCTGTTCGGGGAGGTGCAGGAGAGGCTCCCTGGGCAATGGTATAGCCCATAGGAGCCCATATTGCTGTCTGCTGCTGCCGCTCCTATTACGTGGACCGATGGCCAGCAGTCAGAAGACCATCACTATCGTTTTAGTTTCTAGGATCAACCGACATCGTACATGTCGGCTGATCGTTGCCTTTTAACAGGAACTATTACACCAAGCGATTATCGTCCTTAACAGCCAAACAGACGATAATTGCTTGGTGTAATAGTGGTATAAGTAATATCAACCTGTATGGCCAATAATCACCCTGTGTAATAAAGTCCTTTATCTATTTCTACACTTCATATGCAGTAGCTTTGTTGATAACAGGTCCTTGCTTTTGTTAGCGCTGTATACATCTATTGGACCAGGACTCAATGCATATGGAAGATTGTGATTCTGTCTCCTGAGAGAGGCCACTCTACGTCATGGCTACACTACATTCCTGGAATGGGTTAAACTTGTGTACAATGTATTGGGTAACAAATTTCTGTTATGAGACTCTTAAAAAGGAAAAAATAAAAAAAATCAATGAAAGACATGGCGTGGAGATTATTTTTTCTGGTGCCTCCGCTCGCAGGTTCTCAATCGATCCCCTCCGACTCCTGAAGTTATTTAGAAAGTTGAAGAAATAATTGTTTGGAACCTGTTTTCTCACCCTCGCTTGAGAGGTACTAAATATTGAGCGCTGAAAGATGTGCGTCCCCTGGAAATTGTGACAATCAACAGCGTGGGGTCTGGTAACGGAGCAGAAAAATATTAATTATTTTTAGCTTGTAGCTTTTAACAGCAGTGGTATTTGTGGAGAGAAACATCTAAGAGGGAGATGCTTTGTATACAGAGAGGAGGAGACTGCTAGAAATGAGGCCATAGGGAGCAGTGGGATACATATGTAATACAACACATACACCGATCAGCTGTAATATTAAAATTACAGGTAAAGTGACTATCTTATAACAATAGCACCTGTAAACAGGTGGGATATACTATGCAGCAAGTGTTCGGTGTATTCTACAATTTGATGTATTGGGAGCAGTAACATGCATTGGTTAGTACGTACTAGAGATGGGTGAACCTTAAGCACGCTTGGGTTTGTCCGAACCTTTGCATGCAGCAAAGTATTACTGGCTATAATAGAAAGGTGTCAGATCACACATTGAACCACAGCCACAGATCAGTTAGAATGCCAGTGTAACCCCTAATCACTACCAACAGAATGGGGAACCTTTGGCCTTCCAGCAATTGTAAAACTACAATTCACATCACTCCTGGACAGCCAAAGTTAAAGCCAATCTCCAATGTAGATGAGAGTTGCACCTAACCCAAATCCTCTCATTATTATTCTTTCATAGTCCATATGGTAGAGTCCCAGGGCCATTTCTGCCATTAGGCAAAATGAGTTTATTGCTGAGGCGGCAGATTTGTAGGGGAGGCAAATTGTATGCAACACACCACTGACTTCATGGACTCAATGACCTGCAAATGATGACTAGACAAAGACGTAGAATGCGAGGAAGTAAGAACAGCAAATCCTGTGAGGGTATTGTTATATGTTTTAGGCATCACTACACTACAAGTTATCACAACCCCTTAATATGGAGCATGAGGTGTAATGGTAGTATGACCATGAATAAGATCACCATGAGCAGTCACAATTTGTTAACTCTTGTATATGTCAGGTGCTTTTATTTTTGGAGAAGAAATAAAGATTGAAGAATTGCTTACACACTCATGGAAATGGAAACTTTAAAACTTTTTCTGTCTTGTCCTCACCAAGGATGGGAAGTAGTACTGGAACAGGGTGATTTATAGTGTATTGTGTATGCACTTATTATTATAAGCTGCAGGTTTTCTGTGCACATGCCAGGTTTCGCCTCAGGCAGCAGGAAACCTACAATCGGCCCTGCGCAGACGATCTTGGCAGACGTCATACTAATGAAGCCCCGCTCTATGATGTGAACCAGCTGTCAATCATCTTCTCACTGGCGTCAGCCAGGTTGTGCGTACAATGTCTGTCTGAACTATGATGGAATAAAGTACATTGAGAGGATTTGAGTGAGGTGACACTCTTTTCTACTGTAATATATACAGGTCAGCCCAAACTACACCTTTACAGTAGCTACTGGATAGGGATAGAATATTGGACCATAAATCATAGCAGACAGCCGGTGGGTGATATCTCACATTTTCTCGTGTTTTCCCATAGGCCCTCTACAGAATACATTTATATGGTGATGGCCCTGTTCTGTATAGGTTTTCTCTCCACATTTCTATTATGTTGGAACATATTCTCTCACCTCAGTGTTCCCTCCATATTAGAACATTGGTGGATTAGATCTCCCGGGGCAGGTGCCATCTTGGTTTCGTTCTGTCTCACTCACAATGGTTGTGTTACCAGTTGTTTGCGAGAGCCACACAACTCGTTTCGACATGTGGGTAAAACCTTCATGACGGATGCGGCTGGTTCATCAAGTGGAATTATCTTTAATGAACAACCAGCCGTAAGTTTAGCTGAAAGCAAGCTGGCATTTGTGAAAGGTCAACTTCTGACAGGAGGGAAGACAAACACTCCTGCTCATTCTCTTCCCGCCAGGCACAAGGGGATATGTTTGGTAAAGCTACTCAGTCCTCTGAACAAACCATCGCTCCAGCACTCCATCTCTTATCTCTCTTCTAAGTAACTTACCTTGTTTGATTGTCTTGGCAATTGACTTTGGCTCACGACCTACCCTTTAGTTTAACCCTTTGTAACATAGGGTCTACTTTTTTAAAAATGAGCTTATAAACAGCTGTGTGTGAATAGTTTGAGACTGTTGACTGATCCTGCTGGCGTACTTCCGATCATTTCAGTCGGTAATGCTGGATTAACCCCTTGGTGACCACCGATAAAGCTTTCTATGGTGGTCACTAACGGGCCTTATTCTGATCCTGTCTGCTTTGTATGACAGGATGATAATAGGGACACGCTTCTGCTCCTGACAGTTTGACAGCTGATCTCCTGCTGTAACTACCTGGAACAGAGAATCCTCTGCTCTGGGTAGTTTAACCCATTATATGACAATTTCAAATCATGACTGTGGCATGTAACAGGTGCCGGTGGTGTCATGGTGTAATACTTACCCAAGTCCACTTACCCACTTACCCAAGTCCAACTCTGCACAGCTGCTGCTGCACTTCCGCGCACTTCCGGCTGTGTTGAAGCATCAGGAGGAGTTTACCAGGTCAGCTGTCGGTCTCCTCTTCTTCTTATGGCCAGCCTGCTGTGATGTCACGTTGTTCAGCAAGCACCATTTCCTGATTCGCGCCGGCCAGTTTTGTTACAAGTGGGCACCCCAGAACTATGTAACACCCAACCCCATAGATTAGGAACTACAACTCCCATCATGCCCTAACAGCTATAGATCTTCAGAAACTGCTGGGAGTAGCAGTTCTCCCAACAAAATAATTTTTTTAGTACGGTAAAATCGGCATCCCAAAATTATCTATTTTGTTGGGAAAACTAAAACTCCCAGCAGTTTCTGAAGGTCTATAGCTGTCAGGGCATGATGGGAGATGTAGTTCCCAATCTGTGGGGTTGGGTTTTACATAGGTCTGGGGTATTCATTTTACATGACTAAACAAATGTAACACCCAACCCCATATATTGTAAAATACAACTCCCAGCATGCCCTGACAGCTATAGACCTTCAGGAAATGATGGGAGTTGTAGTTTTTCTTACAAAATATATATTTTTTTTATTAATGTAAAATGAATACCCCACAATTATGTAATACCCAACCCCATCAGTTGTGAACTACAACTCCCAGCATGCCCTGAAAGCTATAGACCTTCAGGAACTGCTGAGAATTTTTGCTCCTGGTATGTCCAACAAGATTATATGGTATATGAGGATCTTTAGTAGTGTCTATGCTGCAGTGACATTTTATCATAAAATTTCCCCTGTATGGTAAATGGGCCTGCGTGCTTTGGAATGCCAGGGCTGATTTTCTGTCCCACTCCGGCCCTGCTACATATTGGTGACATATATATTATACTGCACTACTGTGGTAGTGCAGTGTATTTTATGGTTAAGGAACACTAGTGTAAAATAAAAATGGAAAAAAAGAGTGAAATAAAACGTAAACAAATCCTCCCCATCATACGTTCCCAAATAATAAAATAAATTGTATCTCCCATTCAAAATAAACAGTTACATAAACCATAAAAACAAAAAAACTATATATGTTTGATATTTCCACATTTGTTACAACTCAAAAAATATAAAACGATACCATTATTTATATCGCATTGTGCACGCTATAAACATTAATTAAAAAAAAAAAAAAAAAAAAAAAAAAAAACAAAAAAAAAACAGCTTAAGAATAACTGTATTTTGTCAATCCGCCTCAGGAAAAAAATATCACAAAATAGAAAAAAAAAAAATGTCAAGTTAGAGATACGGATCTTGCAATATGGCAACAATCTTTGTCATTGTTTTTGTTAAGACCTCCACACCACTATGACCATCATGATTCTATGGATGCTACTTCACATTACCGTGCCATGCTTAGCCGCCATAGCGTTTGGCATTACTGGTAAAGATGACTATGCTTAGGATAGGTCATAAATATTAGATCAGTTGAGGCCTGACACCTCGCACCCTGCCAATCAGCTGGGAATAAAATACAAATAGCTCAGTCCTTAATGGGTTAACTTCTTTTTAAATCATTTTGGAGGACTAAAAGGGTCTGTTCCAAATACAATAACTCTTATGCCCCATGGATATCAGAGCAGGATGGTCAAGGTTAACAAACCCTCTGCCTTTGAGTTGATATTATCTCCCTACCTCTCTATAGAGACTTGGAATGTAATAAAAGTTTTAATAATCCACAAAAGACATTGACTAAGTGTTGGCTAATTGCCATTGCTAATACCCAGTGTGGCATTGTATAATGGAGTATGTCCCAGGTAACCTTCCCAGTTGTAATGGCTAATATCCTAGGGGACACCTGTAGGTTTTTATATTGTTAGAAGTATTAGTATGTAAGTTATCACTCCCTAGTGGTAAGCTACCTGTACTCCTCACAGGACTACTGATGAACGTATGATATTGTGACTCTGGATCAACCATAAACTATATTCTTAGGCAATATCAGTATAACACACGCAAGTATCATTGTGTATTCTCCTAATAATGATTTTTTTTTCTATCATGGCTCCAGTTGTGTTCAGGTTGACGTCTAATACAAGATTCTCCAAGTGTTGCTAGGTTATCAGCCTATAAATGTCAGACATCTAGCCGTAGTCTTTAATCTCTATTGCCTGATGTTTCACCACATTACTGTGGCTTTATCAAGGGGAGTATGGCAGAATGAGAGTTCAGGGTTAAATCACCTCTGGCCACTACACCACAATAATAGTCCATCTATACTACTGTCCAATCGATCAGCGCACATAATGATTGACAGTGTGAGCTGTCAAATCTATCATTAGAATGATCCGCTTGCACTCACCAATAGATGTCGGCAATGTGGTGATGTGATTGCTTTATTATATGTTGGAATTTCTTGATATTATTTAACAAAGAAAGTATTTGCAAAGAGAACTGTTTGGGCTGGATTTTCTTCTTGAATTGATGTGGACTATTTAGCCGAAAGGGGTGAGGCAGTTTATGCTGCACCTGCATCACATAGTGTGAATAGTGGCACACATATGATTACTGTCTATGTTTCCTGCATCATCCACACTCATGTGTTAAAACTTCTGAAAATATAACTTTTCAAACTTCACAAAAGGCTCCCATGAACTTGTTTCAAGGTTGGCCTGCTCCCTTCTTCCCTTTACTGTCTACTCCCTCCTACCAGCTTTCTGCATCCCTGCCTACTACTCCTCCTAGCAGTCTGCACCTCCCACTATTCCTCCTAGCAGTCTACACCCACCACTACTCCTCCTAACAGTCTACACCCACCACTACTCCTCCTAACAGTCTGCACCCACCACTACTCTTCCTAACAGTCTACACCTCCCACTACTCCTCCTAACAGTCTGCACCTCCCACTATTCCTCCTAACAGTCTACACCCACCACTACTCCTCCTAACAGTCTACACCCACCACTACTCCTCCTAACAGTCTACACCCGCTTCCACTACTCCTCCTAGCAGTCTGCACCTCCCACTATTCCTCCTAGCAGTCTGCCCCTCCCACTATTCCTCCTACCAGTCTGCCCCTCCCACTATTTCTCCTAGCAGTCTGCACCTCCCACTATTCCTCCTAGCAGTCTGCACCTCCCACTATTCCTCCTAGCAGTCTGCACCTCCCACTATTCCTCCTAGCAGTCTGCACCTCCCACTACTCCTCCTAGCAGTCTGCACCTCCCACTATTCCTCCTAGCAGTCTGCACCTCCCACTACTCCTCCTAGCAGTCTGCACCTCCCACTACTCCTCCTAACAGTCTACACCCACCACTACTCCTCCTAACAGTCTACACCCACCACTACTCCTCCTAACAGTCTGCACCCGCTTCCACTACTCCTCCTAGCAGTCTGCACCTCCCACTACTCCTCCTAACAGTCTGCACCCCCTTCCACTCCTCCTCCTAACAGTCTACACCCACCACTTCTCCTCCTAACAGTCTACACCCACCACTACTCCTCCTAGCAGTCTGCACCTCCCACTACTCCTCCTAGCAGTCTGCACCTCCCACTATTCCTCCTAACAGTCTACACCCACCACTTCTCCTCCTAACAGTCTACACCCACCACAACTCCTCCTAACAGTCTACACCCACCACAACTCCTGCTAACAGTCTGCACCCCCTTCCACTACTCCTCCTAACAGTCTGCACCCCCTTCCACTACTTCTCCTACCAGTCTACACCCACACTACTCCTCCTAACAGTCTACACCCACCACTACTCCTAACAGTCTGTACCCACTACTACTGCCCCTAGCACTCTGTACCCCCCTTTCCTTAAAAGTCTGCATCCCCCCACTACTCCCACTAGCACTTTGTACCCCCCACTACTACTCCTAGCAGTCTGCACCCCCCACTACTCCTACTGGCCGTCTGCACCCACCACTACTCCTCCCAGCAGTCTGCTGCCCCCCCCCCCCCAACTACTCCTCCTAGCGGTGAAACATGATTGGGGCTTTAGATGTCAGTTGTTTTAATATTATCCAAAGCATTGTGGAAAACTATAAATGCTGGCTCTGAAATATGCAAAAGACATTGTAGACTACAGCTAGATGTCTAATATTTATAGGATGATAACCTAGCAACACTAGGAGAACCTTGTATTAGAGGTCACTCTGAACGCAGCTAAAGCAATGATAGAAACAAATGACTATTAGGAAGATACACATTGAGGCTATGTTCATACAACGTCTTTTTCTGGCCATAATTCGTTCACCTTTATAGATGGCTGTAATTTTGAATTGGAAATACGGCCATATTTCGGCATAATATATAAAATGTTGTGTGAACTGATACTGGCGTGTGTTATACTGACATTGCTTAAAGGGGATCCGTCAGTAGGTTTATGCTGCCTTAAATGAGAGTGTATGCCTTAACAGATTGGTTTATTACTTACATCATTCTGTTCAGCCGTTCTTTTAATATGCAGGAGAATAGGATTCTTGCCACACCCCTCCCCCCGCCCTCCAGCTGCTGATTGACAGCTGACTGCCTATACACAGCATGGATAGATAACTGTCAATCAGCAGCTGGTGGGCTGATTCTTGTGAATAATGAAGACTACTGGTCTGGGCTCATGGACATAAAGGAGAGGACTGCTTGTTGTTATTCAGGGGGATATCTCTGGATCAGCTGCACAGAACAATGTAAGTGATACCTCATTCTGTTCAGCTTCTCTGTCACTAGTTTATAATACCTTGAGATAGGACAGTAGAAAGCTACTTTAAGAATATAGTTCTATAGAATATAGAACAGTCCCAATATTATAAGTTTATCAGTAGTCCTGAGAGGAGTACAGGTAGTATACCGAGAGGGAGTAAAAACATTATAAAATATATAGGTGTCTCCTAGGATATTAGCCATTACAATTGGCAAAATAAGATTTCAGAAGGTTACCTGGGACATAGCGCCAGGTAGGAATACTCCATTATACAAAGCTAGAAGTCACTTACTGAATGATACGTGAAGTTAAGTTTATTATATTATATAGAGACTAGGACATAGTATCAGCTAATAGGCTGAGGAGGTGGTGTTATCTGTTCTTTGGAGATCACACAGTGAATGGATTGCTATACCTTAATGTTTGGTGAATAACATCTCCCCGTGGTTTATCGGCTTGTGCTTCTTAGGCCGCAGATTCCATACGGCTCTGCTCCTGGGCCCCGTTGACTCTCAGAGCAGTAGTTCTGTTTGTTATCAATTAATAAGCTCTTTTCCACCACCATCGTATAGGAAGAAACTGTTCAGAGCAGATGGCCGTCCCGCACTTCATACAGGGGTCCCGCTTACCTTTTTCTCTGAACACCAATCGATATAAGGAGGGAGGATTTGCAGGAGAGTGGAAGTAAATTGAACCAGCTGGATCCTGAACATTTTGCACGCTGAGAGCTAATTTCGAGCTCTTTAACTGTGATGGATCCGCTCCCCCCTTGCTGGTTCCCAGAAATTGAATTGATAAGGGAGGGCTGCTGGGCCAAAGTGCAAGATAAGAATAGATGGTGCAGGCGGTGCCCACACTAGAGGCTGGCGCTCTACAGGGCAAGCTGCACATTCATCAAATTGTTTAACTCTGTCCATAGCAGAATACAGAGCGAACACCGGAGGCCTTTCTGAGCTCTCCCTGTAATGGATACTGATATAGACTGAATTAGCAGTATTATGACATGTATGACGCACTGTGGTTTATTGTAAACCCTGAGCAGTATGAACTCATGCCCTGCGCGCTAATGGTCTTAGGTACATCTCTGTATGTATACCTGTGAAGCGGCATACTTCTATACATAATTGTATTAAACTGCCTTACAGAACCTGGTGAGATTAACCCCAGACAGGTCTGTGAGTAGTGCGGCCTTCATGAGTACTCAATTCGCTTTTCCCTGCCAAATTAGGTTTCAAGCTAGGTTCTAACCAATGTGCCTTGGGCCAGTCTCACATAAACAAATTATGGGTGCAATTTACAGCAGAGCGTCCTGGCCTGACCACACATCTACTGACTAGATCAGGTCAGCTGTATTACATGCACCCGTACCATGGTTATATGAAACTGTCCGGAGGCTGTGTTTATGCTGCTTAAGATTTGTTTTTACTTTTAAAAGTGAAAAGACTGAACGTTTCCAGCAGAGAAAGAAGCCATTGAGGCAAAATATGGCTGTATCCAGGTTTTCCAGAATTTCCTAGGGATAAGAGAAGAGCGAACCGGGTTCGGGTTTGAGTCAATCCGAACCCGAACGTTCGGCATTTGATTAGCGGTGGCTGCTGAAGTTGGATAAAGCCCTAAGGCTATGTGGAAAACATGGATATAGTCATTGGCTGTATCCATGTTTTCCAGACAACCCTAGAGCTTTATCCAAGTTCAGCAGCCCCCGCTAATCAAATGCCGAACGATCGGGTTCGGATGGACTCGAACCCGAACCCGGTTCGCTCATCTCTACTAGGGATGCATCCAACTGCTGCAGCTGTGGGGAGTCAAATGCTGAGTGTTCGTATTTGGAATGTTGCCGAACCCAAACAGTTCGACTTCTCCGTTCAACACTACTTATAACTAGAGATGAGCAAAGCACTGAATAATTTTTACACAGATTTTTACTGCAAAATTCTACTTAACAAATTTAAACATACCTGTCCGCGCTCCCCCCATGTCCTCTTCCGTGTATTCAGCCACACATACAGCCAATTACTGACTAAATGAGAATGGACAGTGTCATGACCAGTAATTGGCTGAGCAGGCAGTCTTGAGAGCGACAACCTGCTCAGCCAATCACTGGCCGTGGTGCTGAAGACAAGGAAGAGAACGGCGGGGGAGCATGGACAGATGAATAAACTTTTTGTTAATTTTGCTAACGCTTTTTCAACTACTTTTTTGATAAATTCGCTGTTTCGCTCATCTCTATTTATAACCATAATCCCTTGTATGAAGCCTGCTGGAGATGTCAGACTCTTACCTGTTATAAAGTGGGTATCAGAGGAGCTGTTTAATAGCAGCACTCCACTCCAGAGTGGCCATCATTGTGTATGTCAGGCAGCAGAGAGCATGTAGAGTATTGATCCCTGCCATATTCCACTTTACACGGTTTACAATTCATCCATAATCTGTAGGGGGTTGTATAATACAACTAAAGCTCATTCCTGGCATCATTTCTAATAGTCTGTCAAAGTGTTAAGAGTTTTAGGTCAGTCGATAAACTCTCAGAATGAACCACCACACTGCGCCGGTGAACATGGAAAGCAGCTACAATAAGCATTCGTCTGCAGGGGCACGGCTCATAGTCAGGAAGGGTCTTTGGGAAACACATGTGCAGGGTTTCATGCAGTAGTGGATAACGCAGGAAGCACAAGTATAAGGCTATGGTCAAACATGGGGGGATTTATCATTTGCAACGTTTATGACACCACTAGTATATCTTAGTGCCTGTGTCGAAACTAGAAAACTTTTTTTTTTATAAGCAGCATTTTATAAATCTTACATAAATGCTAAGTTGTACTTAAAGGGAGCTTGCAACATTGCAAATGCAGTACAGTTGACAGGCATCATGTAAGGATGTTAAGGCTAGGTAGTCATTTGGTCAGTCCAACTCGGTGATTGCAAGTTTTCCTTACCTACACACTTATACACACTGAACAGAACTGCCCACTTGACTTCTTAGCCTACAATGAGTAATGTAGTCAAGGGGATGGTCCTGCTTTATGATTGACAGCTCTCCTTACATGAAGACAGAGAACTGTCAGTCTGCTCAGCTCCTGTTCTATACCAGGTTGCCTACTGTTTATTGTGACAGGTTACCTTTAAAAGTGAGGAGCTTTCAAAAATATTCGTGGGGAGTGTATGGATAACGAAAGTTGTGAGCAAGATAGCTGTGCAAAAATTAGCAACAATTTCACATGTGACCTTGATCGTACTGCTTTGATAAAATGCACTATTCCTTCCATAGTTCTGTGGGCTCAAAACTGGTATATACTGTACTTTAGGGGGCTTTCATACGCATTGTGCTAAGAATCGGAACGTGGAACTCCCAGAATCAAGCTCTAAAAATCGTTTAAATCTTTTCACTACTGGACTGACAGTACAGTAGCGCAAAGATTTAGGCCGCGTTCACACAACGTATGTTATCATTAGACAATGACCATTGTTTCAGGTTTGCAATAACAGCCCGTTGTGTAATGACATTGACCGATTACATTACAGCCTATGGAACCATGGCCATAGTGTATACACACTGTATACACTACGGCTGGGGTTCCATACGTCCACACAGAAAAACGGACATTTTGTGCGGCTGCTTTTCCGTGACATCACAGACAGCGGCTGTTGTTTGACATGGCCGCGTCAAGCAACAGCCGTTGTTTTTCCACGTGTGAACAAGGCCTTAAACTGGTTTGGAGCCCCTGGCATTATCATCTGTGATGATGTTGGGAGTTTCTTAATTGCAAAAATTGCACAGAATGTGTGAATGACCCCTTAGGGCCCATATTACACGGCCCAATATTGAGGAGGAAGTAAGTACTGACTTGTTAGGTCAGTGCTCGCTTCCTCCTTGTTCCCCGCTCGCTGTCTATGCTTTTAAACACACAGACAGCGAGCGAGGAGGAGGCGCCCGGACAATCTTTGGATCGCCCGAGTGGCCAATAGAAGAGAGCAGTAGTCTGCTGCCACCGCTTCTATTGCATGGAGCGATGGGCAGCAGACCTACGCTATTGAGATTTCAGATCGTGCATGTTGGCTGATCGCTGCCTTTCAACATGAGCTATTACATGAAACGATTATCATCTGGAACGGCCGCTAATCCACCCAGTACGGCCGATAATAGTTTCCTGTAATAGGATCCTTAGTATTAAAATTTGTTGAACCCAATAGTAAGACAGCAAGACAGTAACAATAGTTCATACAAACAGCTGTTTGTTTGGCTCTTTTTTCCTTCTATAACTTTGGCTGTAAACATATTATAGTAAATTACATATGTTTCTGCCGTAAAATAGCCCAAAAATATTTTCACAATATAGACAGAATGCATCAGACGTGGGTCTACCGGTATATAAGGACTCTATTTGTGGTTTTGTTGGTAATAATAATCCACCACCCACACCCTGCAGATAAAGAGAGAAGTTTCCCTTTCTACTCAGTGACCTTACTTTTCTCCTTATCCCACTTTATCCAGCACAGCCTATGTTTACAGAGGTAATATCCGCTTCTATGAGAAAAATGCCTATTATGGTTACCCAGAAAGATAGCCGCAGCGTCTGTGCATTAAAGTAATATATAGCGCATGGTTCTGCTATGCACTTGTGATAGGGGAATTAGCTTTGCAGGCCACTCTTTCTTCAGATGGGAAATAATAACACATAATTCAATGTATGTTTTTTGTCGAGAAGCAGAGTGTGCTGGCCAAGCAGCAGGTGCCGCCATCTGTACCCAGCGCCCATGATTGAGGTCAGTGTGTTACCTACTTTTCTCTTGATTAGTCTCTTCAAATAACTCTCTCTCCCCCACGCAGAACTGAGTCCTGCTATGCAGTAAACACAACCGAGAGCTAGAAAAGGCCTTTACAAAACATAGCTGGAATTTTCTTTTAGCCTTTTATATGCACTGTGAGATATTCCCATCTCATCTGATTAACCACATAATCTGTCCATATTCCCATTAGCAGAACAGTAGCCGGCATACGCATTGTATGAGCGCGGTGGTTTTGATCGCGAAGCCATTGACACAGAGAATGACACCTCCGATTTCAGGAAGATTAAGGCTATTCTCTTGCTAGTTGTGTTTTATGTGTCTTTCATGACTCTAACGTAGTATTCTCCATCCTATGGCTTTCCAGCTGTAAAACTACAATTCCCATCATGCTGTGCTCTATAGTATTTATCTACTTATCGATGTACATCCCTCGACCCCGAATGAGTAATACACTTTAGAAAAAGCAAATAATATAGTATATGAATGTTGATGTCTTTTGTGGTCTTATTCATATGGTGCAGTATTTGATGCATTTTTATAACCCAAAACAAGACTTCATCTGAAAAAGAGAAGTTTTATACTATATCTCTGTTTAGGATCCACTCTTAATTTTGCATAGAAAAATGTCCATGTACTGTACTTCTTTATCACTGCAACTCACCCAGGAAAATGAGCCCATCACTCATGTTGTTCACTGTTGAAGCCTTGTGACAGCTGACAGAGAAGCGCCCATAAAAACATGTTATCAGCAGAATATTTTCTTAGTTGGCAGGGGGGGGGGGGGGAGATGCCACCTGAGACCTCATGGCACAGATGCAAGTGACCTGTAAAGACAGGGGTGCAGGACCACCACGGTCTGTGTGTTCTCTAGGACTCTAGGAAAACGAGTGCAGTGTAGATAACAGGGGTCGGAAACCTTCGACTCTCCAGTTGTTGCAAAGCTTTAGCTTCGGCTGTCCAGGCATGATGGGAGTTGTAGTTTTGCAAAAGCTGGAGAGCCAAGGTTTCCTACCCCTGGTCTCTAACATGGCTACCCAAACTGTGGCTCTCTGGGTTTACAACATTACAGCTCCTATAATGTCTTGATAAGAGATGATCGAACATCGGGAAATGTCAGGTTCATTCAAACTCGATCCTTCTTAAACCTTCAGCACTTGATTCCAGATGCCTTCCCATTGGTGGAGACAGCCCGAGTAGTAATAGGTTGTGCCCCTGTATTCCAGACGGTACTCGGGCTGTCTCCACCTTTCCCACGGAACGGGAAGGCATCAGGAACCAAATGCTGAAGGTTTGAGAAGGTTCGAGTTTGATCGAACCTGACATTTCCAGAGACAAGGCATGATGGGAACTTGTAGTTTTGCAACAGCTGATGAGCTGCAGGAAAGGGAGCAACACTGAAATAACCAGTCAGTTATAATTTTTTTGGTCTAAATTGTCATTCACACATTTACAATTAGACTGCCATTCTTAGTCTTTAAACACGTCATTGCTTATATGTCCATTAGGCCTAAGGCAAGCCTTGTACCCAAGCCTGTCTACTCCTAGACTCGGGCACTAGAATACCTTTTAATGTGGCTTTTTATGATGTCCTATTTTTGCATGGAGGATACCCTGTGATTTAGGTGCATGAAAAGCACTATGGGGGAGATTTATCAAATATGGTGTAAAGTGAAACTGGCTCAGTTGCCCCAGGCAACCAATCAGATTCCACCTTTCATTCCTCACAGACTCTTTTTAAAATGAGAGGTGGAATCTGATTGGTTGCTAGGGGCAACTGAGCCAGTTTCACTTTACACCATGTTTAATAAATCTTCCCCCTGTCTACCCCCCATTATTCTTGTACATTTAATTTGTATTATGTCAGTGTTTTTCTCACAATAGTTTAATATATGTAACATAGTTTATGGAAATACTATGACATGTAAATCCCCATAATACGTAGCTCCCCATAATAAATTTCTCTTCGATCTGTTACCGATATATCACTGGAGCATCTGCGTACAGTACATGAAATACTTAAATGGGTCAGTGAGATTTACAGTGTTATTATTCAGTCCCGCGAAAAAAGCCAGGGATAAAGCACTGTTTTACTTTTAAAGGGAAACTCTACACCAATGAAGGCAGCCATTACATTTCCCAACCAAGAAGTCAGTAATGCTCCATATTAAGGGAAATCTGTCACCAGGTTTATGCCGCCTTTTTCAGGACAGCAGAAACTAGTGTTATACATCAGTGTATGCAGCCTAAATGCATTGATTTCATCCAGGATGGTAAGTACAGAGCAGTAGTAAACCCAATGATGTGGACATGCTTAGAAGTGCAAAATATTTGTAAGCAGCTGCACCCCTGGATAGTCAGTTTTCTATCTATGCTGTGTACACATGGTTAGGATAAGGGACACTAGTTTGTGCTATACACATGGTTTAAGTGACTCTGTACCCACAATCTGCCCACCCCAAACCACTTGTACCTTCAGTTAGCTGCTTTTAATCCAAAATCTACCCTGGCGTCGGTTTGGCAGGTGATGCAGTTATTGTCCTAAAAAACGACTTTTAAACTTGCAGCCCTGTGCCAAACGGTTGTGGCCTAGATTGTGTATGCATTAGGCTGGCACAACCTCTCTGCCCCTCCTCCCCGCCCTCTTCATGATTAGGAATGCCCCAGGCAGGTATTCTCCTATTCATCAGCTGTGTGAACACTGCACATGGGCTGGATTGTTAAGGCACCTGTGCAGTGTTCACTGCAGAGGAATAGGAAAATTCCTGCCAGCGGCATTCCTAATGATGAAGAGGGTGTGGAGGAGAGACGGAGGGGTGGTGCAAGGTTAGGGCATAGATACTCTAGGCCACGGCAGTTTGACACAGGGCTGCAAGTTTAAACGTTGTTGTTTAGGACAATAACTGCATCACCTGACGACACATCTTGAATTAAAAGCAGCTATCCGAAGGTACAAGTGGTTTGGGGGGGGACAGATTGTGGGTACAGAGTCGCTTGAAGCATTAAAGAAGTGCTTCCTAATTCCAGTCCTCATGGCCCACCTGAAGGTCATGTTTTGAGTAGAGATGAGTGAACCTGCCGAAATTCGTGTTTGTATGAACCTGGCGTCTGATTCCCGTTGTCTGCAGGCTCTGTGAAGAGGGTGGATACAGCCGGAGGACCGCCTGGAAAACTGGGATACAGCCTATGGCTATGGTTGTATCCCAGTTTTCCAGGCGGTCCTCCAGGCAGTTCCAGGTTCGCTTATGTCTAGTTTTGAGGATATCCCATACAAAGAACACCTTTGATAAAACCTGATGCACTGAGTATAATTATATCACCTGGGAAATACCAAGGAAATCCTCAAAACATGACCTGCTGATGGCCATGAGGCCTGGAGTTGAGAAGAACTGCATTAAACAACCCGGGGACAGGTGTAGCGCTGTTTTTGCAGGAAAGTAACTGTGCTTTTTCTAATCGTTGATACCACCTTTAACTGGTGCCAGATTATGATTAATAATTAATAGCACCTGATAGCTGGATGCGAGGTGCTGATCCAGGGATATTTTTTTAATATTTGGAGTCAGGAAGGAATTTTCCCCTTTTCCCTCTGGAAAAGTAGGGTTATAGGTTAGACTTCATGGATTGTTACGTTAAAGAGCTGCAACTATGCATCAGACACTCCCGCCCAGCAAGCACATATCGTATCACAGCGGATTTCATGCTGCGAGTTTTGTAGCTAAATCCATTACAATAATCTGTACTATTATGGTCTATGACTCTGCATTCTTGCAGCAGATTTTTATTCCACTGTGAGAATGTAGTGGCAACTTGCACTCCAAGTTTCTCGAGCATGCTCCTGTCTGCCTCTCCCGGTCCTTACTCGATAACAGCCTGCTCAGCCAATCACTGTGCTGTCCCGCTGCAGCCAGTGATTGGCTGAGCGGACTGTCAGTGAGCTGAGATACAAAGAAACAGACGGGAGCATGCCGGAGGAACGGGTAAGCATGGTATCTTGTATTTTTATGGACAGGCATAGAAGTAGTTAAAGATTTAAAGCGGAGTAAAAAACTGCTGCAAGAATGCAAAGCCATAAGCCATAACAGTACAGAGTATCACAGCAGATTTCGCTGTAAAACAGCGTAAAGTCTACTGCAATACTGTTCATATGAATCTACCCTAAAAGCAAACTGTCCGAACACTCAACATTTGACTTTGCTGCCTGAAGAAGTTTGGGTCGAACAAGTTCCCTCAGCACTACTTATGATATATAATTCATGTTACCAGTTCCTAGGAATCTTAAAATTTAAGCCCAATCTGCTTCAACCCAAAGTTGAAACACAACATTTTTGCCATTGTATGAATTTTTATTTTGTCATTTTCTTTTTTGTTTTATATAAAACCCCCTTGTTCAACCCGCTTAGCACACGGAGCTGGACGTAGCGCAATGTGTGTGCGTTGTGTGTCTGTGAGGGTGTCTCCTCACATCGTATATGAGGATCAGTGCCATATACACTGCAGGCATGCAGGGCTGTGTACAGTTGGCAGTATACAATTTTCTCTCAGTCCCCTCTCCTTTCTCCCAGGGTCTGTGGCGGGATCCCTCTCCACACATCCATGCTGTGTCCACTATCATTTTGGCACAAAATAAAGAGTGTTTTCAAGGCGTCAACAGGCAATTTCTTCCAGTGTCCCCAGCGTGGCCTGCAGTGGCACCGTCACAGTGTGGCTAATGGTTTCTGAATGGTTTGGCATGTTGTCACAGGTACTCTGGAGGAAAGCAAACACACATTGTCACTACAGAACTCTCACAAATTCGTGGGACTTGATTTCTCGCCAATGATCTACACCCAACATTATTTTACAGGGAAGGTACTCACCAGATCCTCCGTGTGTCTTCCTTCCTCATTGTCTCTGCCCAGGAGATCTAACAGCTTCTCCTTTATTAGCTGAGAAACAAGATTATGATGAGATGCTGAGTAACCAAAGACATAACTGCATGTATTGACATGTCACAAGTACAGTTTATTACTAACTTTCATGGGTTTACTTACTTTCTTCTGTTATTTAATTTTGAATTTAATGCTATTTTTTATCTCTTAAAGGGACTAAGCATATATGATACCTCCTAACTGTTTACAAAGTCACAAAATCATGAATTCCTTCTAAGCTGCAGTGTCAAAGGGAGTAAATCTGATAGATAGATAGATAGATAGATAGAGCAGAGGCTCCCGCAATCCCCTATGGTAGGCCCACCTTAAAAAGGCCCCTAATAACCCCAATGAAAAAAACATATCGGCAGCCATTAAAGGGGTTATCCAGCACCAGAGACAGCACCACTCTTGTCTCCAATTTAGGTGTGGTTTGCAATTAACCCCTAGACGACCCTGCACGTAGGGTTACGTCATGGAAGTCTGTCCACAGACGACCCATGACGTAACTCTACGTCCTGGGTGTTTCTCCGGCTATGAAGCGTGCTCCGGAGCGGAGCGCGCTTCATAGCAAGTGGGGGCCGGCTGCAGTGAGCAGCCGGGACCTCACCGGTAATTAAACGCTGCAGCGATCGCTGCGTTTAAGTGTAAGTGACAGGGGGAGTCCCCTGTCACTTACCGATCGGGACCCCCGCAGTATGACTCACCTGCCTCCGTGCGGTCCGATCGGTGATCTGCTGCACTAAGCCTGCACAGGCAGGCTCAATAAGCAGATCGCCGATAACACTGATCAATGCTATGCCTATGGCATAGCAATGGTCAGTGTAAAAGTCAAAGTAGTGTATGTAAAAGTCCCCCAAAGGGACTTCAAATGTGTAAAAAAAAAAAATTCAAAACACTATTACACTACCCCAAAACTTCTCCCCCAATAAAAGTTGAAATCACCCCCCCTTTCCCATTATATAAATAAAACATATAAAAATAAATAAATAGATAAACATATAATATACCGTAGCGTGCGTAATTGTCTGATCTATTAAAATATAACAAGTGTCATTGTGATCGGTGAACGGCGTACACGGAAAGAGGGGGAAAAGTGCGCAGATTACCGATTTTATGTTACATTATATATTAAAAAAATCAATAAAAAGTGATCAAAACGTCCGATCTTCACAAATATGGTATTAATAAAAACTAGAGATCATGGCGGAAAAAAATGACACCCCATACAGCCCCGTAGGTGAAAAAATAAAACCGTTATAAGTGTCACAATAGGCCCATTTTATTAATATTTAATTGACAAAAAAAGGATTTCATAAAAAAAATACATATATAACATTAGAGAATCTGTGTAACCTGCATAAGGTTGTGTTCGGGCTGACCTATAGAGTAATAGTATCATGTCGCTGTTACCATATAGTGCATTACGTAGACACAGGAACCCCCCAAACGTTACCATATTGCATTCTTTTTTTACAATTTCACCTATTTATATCTTCATAAATAATATATTTGGGATTCCATCATACATGTTATGGTAAAATGAAAGACGCCATTACAAAGTACAACTATTCCTGTAACAAACAAGCACTTACATGGCTTGTAGATAGAAAACTGAGAGTGTTAGAGCTCTTAGAAGGGGAGGAGGGAAAAACAAAAACACTAAGATCAAAATTTGCGCGGTCCACTGGGTCATTTTGGGCCTGGTCCTCAAAGGGTTAAAAAAGTCCGGTGAAAATTTTTATTAAAGTATTGTATTGCCCCCCAAAAGTTATACAAATCACCAATATACACTTATTACGGGAAATGCTTATATATTACGGGAAGTGATTTTTCCCTGCACTTACTACTGCATTAAAGGACAACTCCCACAAAAATTTTTTTTTGCTCATTTAACACACATTACAAAGTTATATAACTTTGTAATGTGGTTAAATACCCGGCCTGGCCCCCTTCCCCCACTTTCGGACCCCCGACCCCCCACCCCGGAAGTTAAGGAATGTATACATTACCTATTACGATCGTCACGGTCCTCTTCTCCGGGGCGGCATCTGGTGACGACGACGTCAGAGCCGGGGGCGGTCCGGGTCTTCTTCCTCCTCGGCGTCTTCATGCAAAGTGAATGGGGATGAAAAGGCTGCCGGTGCACATGCGCACCGGCAGCCTTTTCATTGGCTGGAGCGCATCACATGGCTTCCAGCTTGCTCAGCCCTGATTGGCTGAGCTTGCTGGAAGCCATGTGATGCGCTCCAGCCAATGAAAAGGCTGCCGGTGCGCAAGCGCACTGGCAGCCTTTTCCATCCCCTGGACCCGGAAGTTGGAGACATCGCTGGATGGCGGACGGCGGCGACGGAGAGGCGGACGGCGGGCAAATCGAGTGGCGATCGTCACCGGAGAGATGGTGAGTATGGTGTCTGTGTGTGTCTGTGTTTTTTTTTTTTTTGGGGTCCCGCGGGAGTTGTCCTTTAAGGCTTCACTTTCTGGATAGAATGGTGATGTCACGACCCGAATCCCAGAGCTGTGCGGGCTGTGGCTGCTGGAGAAGATGATGGCAGGGGGACACTGAGGGACACAGGGCCCTGGAGGGACACTGAGCATCCCTCTGCCATCATCCTCTCCAGCAGTCACAGCCCGCACAGCTCTGGGAGTCGGGTCGTGACATCACCATTTTATCCAGGAAGTGAAGCCTTGATGCAGTAGTAAGTGCAGGGAAAAAAGCACTGTATAAGCATTTCCCGTAATAAGTGTATATTGGTGATTTGTCTAACTTTTGGGGGGCAATACAATACTTTAATAAAAATTTCCGCCGAACTTCTCATTTAACCTGATAGAGCAGAGGCTCCCACAATCCCCTATTCTAGGCCCACCATAAAAAGGCCTCATGGGGCCAAATGACCCCATGAAAAGGCATATCATTGGCCATTAAAGGGGTTATCCAGTGTTCCAGAAACAACATGACTCTTGTCTCCAGTTTGGGTAGAGTTTGCAAATAGGCTCCATTCATTTCAATGTAACTGAGTTACAAAACCCCATCAAAACTGCAGAAAGAATGGTGCTGTCCCTGGAAGAAAGTGACCATGTTTTTGTAGCCCATTTAAGAGGTTAAAGCAATATCTAACAATCTTTTTGACCTCTGTACTGAGACCTCCACCGATCGCTAGATATAGTTGGGAGAAGCATGTGGGTGCGCACTTTATTCCCCAACTCACCGCTCAGTCTGACTTGCTGCAGGAGCTGGGCTCCCTGCTCCTTGTTAAAGGGGAACTATTGATATGTCCCTATTGCACAGGAGATGCCAAGGAGAGAGGTATATAATTTACCTTCCTCCTTGTTCGTGTGCAGTTAGTAGTTTGCACCACAGTGTAGTAATACCATCAGGAGTACTGGGGGATGTAAGAAGCACCGCCTGTCCACATAGTGCCAATCCGGCCCGCCCCTGGCCAATCTGCTCTATTAATTATCAGTAGAGCAGGTCAGGGTGGGGCAGATTTGCGCTATTGGAGTGGGCAGTACTCCTAAAGGGTGCCCCAGTGCTCCTAACAGTCTTACCAGACCGTGGAGCAAACTACTAACTGCTTCTGAAGAGCACCGAGGAGGAAGGTAAAAGACATACCTTCCTCCTCAGCGTCTCCTGTGTAATAGGGGGCTATAGTTAGGGGGCTGAAGTTTATTCCATTAAGTTTATAGAACTAACCTCCTGTAACAAGTCAAAGTCTCCTGGCTATATCTAGTGATTGGTGGGCTTCTGTGTCATCAGTCAGTGACAGCTTTAAGAAATTGCCTCATACAGTACATCACCCATATTGTAACCCCTATTGATGCTCTGTGTAAGGTTAATACCTCCTTATTATACGGAATAGAGGTAAGACTGGCACATTTATATTAGTAAGCCATGAATCTCTTCCTTATTCAGCATTTTGTTAAGAGACTTTACCCTGAGGCTTGAATCAAGTGAGCAGAAAAGTGCTTGAGCGTCTTGGATTGTTACGTTACTGCACAAAAATGCTGAGTTTCATCTTAGAAAGATTATGGACATTAATGGTGAATGAAAATGGAATTACTGTTTAAGTTTCTGCAGACAGCATAATTAGAGTATAGCATGTATGTTCTTAAAGGAGAAAGGGCTAAAAGCCACCCTTAATATTTTAAGTGATTCTTTACCTTATAGCACCACATTACTTTTAGGTCCAATATTCATCCATTCCTTGGTAAGTGAAATGCTTTCCTTCCATGGAGTGAGGGCCATATCATTACCTCTTAGAAGTGATATGACCCCCCCCCCCCCCCCCAGTTGGATACAAGAATTTTGTAGGTCTAACCAGCACAGCAAACCAAACTTTTGAATCTAACAGAGTAAATGTACATATGTGGCAAATGAACCGATCATGTTCGTTAAACTGGGGGAGATTTATCAAAGGGCGTAAAATATACACTGGTGTAAACTGGGGCCAATGGGCACCTCATTGGCCTTTGCTTTTTACTAAATTTGTTTGTCTTTTAGCCTCAGAGGGTTAAATAAGGGGACGCTCGGAGCAATCAGTTCAAATCAGGAAGGAGGAGGACCGCTGACCTATCTTTCAACCAAGGGGTCCAGAGTTTTTTTTAAATTTGTAGTGTGTTCTATTTGTATAACTTGCCATCTCCTCCATAGTATGTATTTGATATATTTTCTTTTGCCAGTCATGTAATGTGGGAGGGGTGGTTTGGTTCTTAAAGGGTAACTCCACATAAGGAAAATGTGTTTTCTATTAAAGTACATTGAAAGTTATATAGATGTGTCTATACAATGTATTAACATATCTGTATGGTTCTGCCATACTGATAGCTAACAGAAATCCAGGAAGTGAAGAAAAATGGCCTCTGTGCCAATTTACATTGTCTCCTGCTCCCACTGCTATCCCACCTTAGGAGACAAATATTCCATGCCTATGTCTCACATTGTGTGTGTTTGCTGAGCACAGGCTGATGATGCACACAGGGGGCAGGGAGTGATTCACCAACTTCACTGATTGTGCAGAAGTGTGCAGTGAAATTAGGGCTGTGTTCACACATGTTGGAGTTTCATTGCAGTCCTGCAGCATATTTACAAAAATGCAAGAGTGGAGGAACAGCAAGCCCGCACTGCATACAATAACAGTCCTAAAGCTGGATAGACGGTGGCACAGAGGAGATTTACAGTTGAGACGCCTGGGGTGCTACAATGAAGTGGTACAGGTGCAATGTAAACTGGAGAAAATAATCGAGCACTCACCAGGAGATGTCTTCAGCAGTTTATTTCATGGATTCCATAGCAGGGAGGGGGAAGGTGGAAAGGTGTAGGTGCAGGCGCATCACCTGGAATAGCTATTTCGGGACTCCTCCCTTCGTCTAGCCAGGCCGGTACGTCACACCCGGGGGGGTGTTATATACACACAGTAAGTAGTGATCAAAGGTGAAAATAAAAATGTGAACACCAGGGGACATATAAGAGCATACATCATTAGCAAGCACTCATATTGGCACTGGGATACATATAATGGATAAACTATAAGAATACACTTAGATCGTTACGTTCATTAAGTCCACCAGCTCCTGTGGCATTTAACTTAGAGATCCACATTGACTCTCTTTGTAATAGAAAGTGATGCCGCTCTATCCCTTCGGGAGCTTGATTGACTCTTTCAATGCCAAGGAAACGAAGGACCCCTGTGTCGCCGCCGTGAACAGTGTGAACATGCTCGATAAGTCTAGGAACTCCTTTTTTGGATCTTATCGAGTAACAATGTTCTTTGTAGCGCGTCCACAGGGGCCTCTTCGTTTTACCTATGTAAAATCGTTTACATGTACAAACGATGGCGTACACTATGAAAGATGTCTTACAGGTAATTAGATCTTTGACTCTGCAATCAACACCGTTAAGGTTTATGTAACTGACATTAAGCATTTTACTGCAATAATTACACTGGCCGCACCGCCTGTTGCCAGTTATGGGTGCTTTTGCTAGCCATGTAGTTGTGGGGTCGCTGCGACTAATAGTGCTGAGCGCATCACCAATAGTACCGTTTTTGCGAAATGCTATAACTGGGTGTTGTAGTGCATATGTGTCCAGATCTGGGTCTTGCTGCAGCAAGTGCCAGTACTTTTTTATAGCTTTTTTGATCACTTCATTCTGTGCAGAATTCTGAAAAGCAAAAGAAAAAGCGGGTTGTGCTTTATTCTTATCATTTCTACCGTGGATAAGGTTATTTCTATCTAGACTTAAAGCTCTTTTAAATGCTGACTGGACAAGTGGTTTCGGGTAGGCACGAGCGACCAGTCTTTCTTCTAGCTCTTTAGCCTGTGTCTGAAAAGAAATGTCAGTGCTATTCACTCGCCGTAAACGGACCATTTGGCCATAGGGGATGGCTTCACGGACGTGTGTGGGATGGGAACTAGTGTAATGGAGCAAGGAGTTACAGGCTGTGGGTTTCCTGTACACTGACGTGGAAAGCAACCCGTCTAAGACATCCACTTGGACGTCTAGAAACTCAATGGACGTACCTCCTATTTTGTAGGTAAAAAGCATGTTGACGTTGTTATTGTCGTTTAGATACTCGACGAACTTCACAAAGTCGGACTCTGACCCGCTCCAAACTATGAAGACGTCATCAACAAAACGTAAGTAAGTAACCAATTTGTTACTGAAGGGGTTACGTGTGGAGAAGACAACATCATTCTCCAATTTTGCCAGAAAGAGATTGGCATAGGTACAGGAGACCGGCGTGCCCATAGCAGTGCCGATCTCCTGACCGTACCAATCTCCCTCGAACATGAAAACATTGTTATTAAGGACAAAGCGTAAAGCATCACATACAAATTGCTTTTGCATAACTGACTTCTGACAGCGTGACATAAACCACTCGACAGCCTCTACACCCGCATCATGCGGGATGCGGGTGTAGAGGCTCTCTACATCGATGGAGGCCAGAATGTACTCAGGGGACCAGCAAATAGAGTCCAATGTTTTGATGAAGTCACTTGAGTCCTTGAGGTAACCGATGATGCCCGGAAGAATCGGTCTGAGTGTCCAGTCTAAATATTGCGAAAGGGCCTCTGTGGCTGATCCTATTGCTGATACGATCGGGCGCCCAGGTGGTCGGTCCAGAGATTTGTGGACCTTGGGTAGGAAATACCACCTGGGCGTCCTAGGCGTAGGGGGCAGCAACTTTTCCGCCATTTTCTTGTCCAGACTCCCAGTGGAGCAGTGTTTGTTAAGGAGAGTCCTTAGTTGGTTCAATATACCCGGTATGGGGTTCTTAGGGAGCTTAGTGTAGGTTGCAGTGTTGTTAAGTTGCCAATAGGCTTCTTCTAGATAGTATGTTCGTGGCATGACTACAGTGGCGCCCCCTTTGTCCGCCCGTTTGGTTATAAGATCTGGTCTATTCCTGAGCCATTTGAGGGCCCTTTGTTCAGAAAAGGACAGGTTGTTTGCTTTCTTTGGATAAATTAGAGCTTTTACTTCTTTTGAGACCATTTTGTGAAACAAGTCCAGGGGGCTACCTGGAGTGACTTGGGGGCAAAAGGTAGATCTATTACCTCCTGTAAATACGTTATCATCGTGTAGTGGCTCCTCATATTCACGCATGCCGTCAACATCTGCCAATGCTGTGATGCAGCGTACCTCGTCAGCACTGAATTCGGTCGGGGGAAAGAAGCCCAGTGGGCCGATATGGCATCTCATAGAGGACAGAACGGATTGATGCTCATTGTCACTTTTATTTATGTTTTTAAAGAACTTTTTTAAATTAATTTTACGTATGGCCTTGAATAGGTCAATGTCAAATGTTGAGGGAGAGAAGTCTTCAACCAAGCCATAATTGAGACCCTTCGCCAACAGTTGTGTACATTCCGGAGGTAGAATTTCGCCAGTGAGATTGATCACGTTAGTTGGGTTTGATACTAACGCCAGGTCACTTGTTTCCTTTTCTTTTCTCCTCGCCCTTTGTTTCCTTGCTTTCCATCCGCCTCTTCTGCTCTTACGCCTAAAGGGCCTGTCCGTCGGGTATTCGGAGGAACTCTGCCACTTGTTGTGGGTTGATCTGTGGGTGAATCATCATCACAACAAGTGGCAGAGTTCCTCCGAATACCCGACGGACAGGCCCTTTAGGCGTAAGAGCAGAAGAGGCGGATGGAAAGCAAGGAAACAAAGGGTGAGGAGAAAAGAAAAGGAAACAAGTGACCTGGCGTTAGTATCAAACCCAACTAACGTGATCAATCTCACTGGCGAAATTCTACCTCCGGAATGTACACAACTGTTGGCGAAGGGTCTCAATTATGGCTTGGTTGAAGACTTCTCTCCCTCAACATTTGACATTGACCTATTCAAGGCCATACGTAAAATTATTTTAAAAAAGTTCTTTAAAAACATAAATAAAAGTGACAATGAGCATCAATCCGTTCTGTCCTCTATGAGATGCCATATCGGCCCACTGGGCTTCTTTCCCCCGACCGAATTCAGTGCTGACGAGGTACGCTGCATCACAGCATTGGCAGATGTTGACGGCATGCGTGAATATGAGGAGCCACTACACGATGATAACGTATTTACAGGAGGTAATAGATCTACCTTTTGCCCCCAAGTCACTCCAGGTAGCCCCCTGGACTTGTTTCACAAAATGGTCTCAAAAGAAGTAAAAGCTCTAATTTATCCAAAGAAAGCAAACAACCTGTCCTT
Source organism: Dendropsophus ebraccatus (assembly GCF_027789765.1). NCBI lineage: Eukaryota > Metazoa > Chordata > Amphibia > Anura > Hylidae > Dendropsophus > Dendropsophus ebraccatus. The sequence continues at coordinate 33,395,140 of NC_091467.1, forward strand.
TTCTGAACAAAGGGCCCTCAAATGGCTCAGGAATAGACCAGATCTTATAACCAAACGGGCGGACAAAGGGGGCGCCACTGTAGTCATGCCACGAACATACTATCTAGAAGAAGCCTATCGGCAACTTAACAACACTGCAACCTACACTAAGCTCCCTAAGAACCCCATACCGGGTATATTGAACCAACTAAGGACTCTCCTTAACAAACACTGCTCCACTGGGAGTCTGGACAAGAAAATGGCGGAAAAGTTGCTGCCCCCTACGCCTAGGACGCCCAGGTGGTATTTCCTACCCAAGGTCCACAAATCTCTGGACCGACCACCTGGGCGCCCGATCGTATCAGCAATAGGATCAGCCACAGAGGCCCTTTCGCAATATTTAGACTGGACACTCAGACCGATTCTTCCAGGCATCATCGGTTACCTCAAGGACTCAAGTGACTTCATCAAAACATTGGACTCTATTTGCTGGTCCCCTGAGTACATTCTGGCCTCCATCGATGTAGAGAGCCTCTACACCCGCATCCCGCATGATGCGGGTGTAGAGGCTGTCGAGTGGTTTATGTCACGCTGTCAGAAGTCAGTTATGCAAAAGCAATTTGTATGTGATGCTTTACGCTTTGTCCTTAATAACAATGTTTTCATGTTCGAGGGAGATTGGTACGGTCAGGAGATCGGCACTGCTATGGGCACGCCGGTCTCCTGTACCTATGCCAATCTCTTTCTGGCAAAATTGGAGAATGATGTTGTCTTCTCCACACGTAACCCCTTCAGTAACAAATTGGTTACTTACTTACGTTTTGTTGATGACGTCTTCATAGTTTGGAGCGGGTCAGAGTCCGACTTTGTGAAGTTCGTCGAGTATCTAAACGACAATAACAACGTCAACATGCTTTTTACCTACAAAATAGGAGGTACGTCCATTGAGTTTCTAGACGTCCAAGTGGATGTCTTAGACGGGTTGCTTTCCACGTCAGTGTACAGGAAACCCACAGCCTGTAACTCCTTGCTCCATTACACTAGTTCCCATCCCACACACGTCCGTGAAGCCATCCCCTATGGCCAAATGGTCCGTTTACGGCGAGTGAATAGCACTGACATTTCTTTTCAGACACAGGCTAAAGAGCTAGAAGAAAGACTGGTCGCTCGTGCCTACCCGAAACCACTTGTCCAGTCAGCATTTAAAAGAGCTTTAAGTCTAGATAGAAATAACCTTATCCACGGTAGAAATGATAAGAATAAAGCACAACCCGCTTTTTCTTTTGCTTTTCAGAATTCTGCACAGAATGAAGTGATCAAAAAAGCTATAAAAAAGTACTGGCACTTGCTGCAGCAAGACCCAGATCTGGACACATATGCACTACAACACCCAGTTATAGCATTTCGCAAAAACGGTACTATTGGTGATGCGCTCAGCACTATTAGTCGCAGCGACCCCACAACTACATGGCTAGCAAAAGCACCCATAACTGGCAACAGGCGGTGCGGCCAGTGTAATTATTGCAGTAAAATGCTTAATGTCAGTTACATAAACCTTAACGGTGTTGATTGCAGAGTCAAAGATCTAATTACCTGTAAGACATCTTTCATAGTGTACGCCATCGTTTGTACATGTAAACGATTTTACATAGGTAAAACGAAGAGGCCCCTGTGGACGCGCTACAAAGAACATTGTTACTCGATAAGATCCAAAAAAGGAGTTCCTAGACTTATCGAGCATGTTCACACTGTTCACGGCGGCGACACAGGGGTCCTTCGTTTCCTTGGCATTGAAAGAGTCAATCAAGCTCCCGAAGGGATAGAGCGGCATCACTTTCTATTACAAAGAGAGTCAATGTGGATCTCTAAGTTAAATGCCACAGGAGCTGGTGGACTTAATGAACGTAACGATCTAAGTGTATTCTTATAGTTTATCCATTATATGTATCCCAGTGCCAATATGAGTGCTTGCTAATGATGTATGCTCTTATATGTCCCCTGGTGTTCACATTTTTATTTTCACCTTTGATCACTACTCACTGTGTGTATATAACACCCCCCCGGGTGTGACGTACCGGCCTGGCTAGACGAAGGGAGGAGTCCCGAAATAGCTATTCCAGGTGATGCGCCTGCACCTACACCTTTCCACCTTCCCCCTCCCTGCTATGGAATCCATGAAATAAACTGCTGAAGACATCTCCTGGTGAGTGCTCGATTATTTTCTCCAGTTTACATATTTACAAAAATGATGCAGTAACACAAGTAAATTATGCTAAACGGCAATGAGGATCAGAGCCGGCACTGACAATCCCACCTGGACAAAATAGAGGCATAAACAGTATATCCCATGTACGATAATATTGGATAAAGTCCTTATTGTGGGGCTCAACTTCAAAGATAAAAGATGTTTGATCATAATATGTGCGTGGAAATGAAAAGAAAAAAAAATAATTCAAAAAGTTCTTTACTTTATTCCAATATCAGCATTACAGGTAGAGAATACAGTGCGCTGTGGTGTTACAGGTAGAGAATACAGTGCGCTGTGGTGTTACAGGTAGAGAATACAGTGCGCTGTGTGGTGTTACAGTTAGAGAATACAGCGTGCCGTCTGGTGTTGCCGTCTGGTGCTGTGTGGTGTTACAGGTAGAGAATAGAGCGTGCTGTGTAGGTGGGACCACAATGAAAGATAAAGTACTGCAAATAATTCAGTAACACAATGAAACTGCAATGTGTGAACACAGCCTAGATGTTCTGCAACAGATTTGGGCGGGGAATAGGCAGGGTGGAGGACTGTCTGTGATGAACAGCTGAGGGAAATCATTGCATTCTGGAACCAGTACTGCGGGGCTCAACTTCAAAGATAAAAGATGTTTGATCATAATATGTGCGTGGAAATGAAAAGAAAAAAAAATAATTCAAAAAGTTCTTTACTTTATTCCAATATCAGCATTACAGGTAGAGAATACAGTGCGCTGTGGTGTTACAGGTAGAGAATACAGAGCGCTGTGTGGTGTTACAGGTAGAGAATACAGCGTGCTGTGTGGTGTTACAGGTAGAGAATACAGGGTGCTGTGTGGTGTTACAGGTAGAGAATACAGCGTGCTGTGTGGTGTTACAGGTAGAGAATACAGCGTGCTGTGTGGTGTTACAGGTAGAGAATACAGGGTGCTGTGTGGTGTTACAGGTAGAGAATACAGGGTGCTGTGTGGTGTTACAGGTAGAGAATACAGCGTGCTGTGTGGTGTTACAGGTAGAGAATACAGCGTGCTGTGTGGTGTTACAGGTAGAGAATACAGCGTGCTGTGTGGTGTTACAGGTAGAGAATACAGCGTGCTGTGTGGTGTTACAGGTAGAGAATACAGTGCGCTGTGTGGTGTTACAGGTAGAGAATACAGTGTGCTGTGTGGTGTTACAGGTAGAGAATACAGCGTGCTGTGTGGTGTTACAGGTAGTAATAGTGTGCTGTGAGGTGTTACAGGTAGAGAATACAGTGTGCTGTGTGGTGTTACAGGTAGAGAATACAGCGTGCTGTGTGGTGTTACAGATAGAGAATACAGTGCTGTGTGGTGTTACAGATAGAGAATACAGTGTGCTGTGTGGTGTTACAGGTAGTAATAGTGTGCTGTGTGGTGTTACAGGTAGAGAATACAGCGTGCTGTGTGGTGTTACAGGTAGAGGATACAGTGCTGTGTGGTGTTACAGGTAGAGAATACAAAGTGCTGTGTGGTGTTACAGGTAGAGAATAGAGCGTGCTGTGTAGGTGGGACCACAATGAAAGATAAAGTACTGCAAATAATTCAGTAACACAATGAAACTGCAATGTGTGAACACAGCCTAGATGTTCTGCAACAGATTTGGGCGGGGAATAGGCAGGGTGGAGGACTGTCTGTGATGAACAGCTGAGGGAAATCATTGCATTCTGGAACCAGTACTGCATTCTGGGAACTGTTCAACCAGGAAGTACAGAAACATAATGCAGAACAACCCCCCCCCCCCCCCCCCCCCAAACAAATGGATTTTTGGAAGTTTCAAAACTGGGATAGATAGGTAAGTAATGCTTTATGCTTCTGCAGAAGTTTCATTTTTTTAACCTCTACCTGGAGTTCCCCTGTGTAGGTACTATATGAGAAGTTTAGCCAGTGTAATTAAGTGTACTTTATGTAAGTTTTTGGTTAATTAAAGTAAGTTTTTGGTTAGAAGCATTGGTGTGAGTGGGGGGAAAGGGTATCTAGAGGGAGACTAGCTAGCTGTGGGGTAACTTTAATGCGTGGATTGCACACATTCTTTGTATTGCTTGTGTGACAAAATAAATTAATCTCAGGACAATAAAAAAATGTCTGAAAGAGTGCCTCTTCCATTGTTACACCTCCAACAAAATTGGTGATTGTGCCCACAGGCAATGCCCCCACTCCCACCCCCTGCGAAAGTTATAGGCAAAGACAGGCAAGAACGAACGGAGGAGGTAATCTACTTGGAAAGGGGTGAAGGATTTATAAAGTAAAGAGACAATAGGGACTGGTTACAATGCAACGAAGGGAATATAACCAAGTCTCTTAATTTTTTTTTTAATCAACGAGTTAATGTCCTTTATAATAGAACTTCATAAATCTGATGCCCCTGGATTGATATTCTAAAGGATTGGATGAGTGAGGCGGTTACCTAACGAATACTTCCTTTATTTCCTATTCTAAGACATAGTTTTATTTTGAGTTAATATTCTTCTTTTTTAGCCCCTAAAGGTGTGAATGCTTTTAAAATATTTGCTTTTTTTATTTTTAAGCATTTTGGAAAAAACATTTTCACTTCAGTCTCAAGCTTTTTCAGTAGGACAAACTCTAAAAAAAAATATATATATATTTGTTTTTTTTGTAGACAATTGTCTGACTTCAACAACGCAGTCCCAGATTTCTAGTTCTGCTGCTTCCTGTCCTACCATATCCCAATAATGAAAGATATTCAGCCACTAGTATAACTGAGATATTATTAGTTATAAAGGCAGAAGGCCAGAATGTGGGGTACTCAGTGATTGTACCTGTAGGTATACCCATAGGTATATCTACCTCATATGGTAGATAATATTGAGATAAAAGGTTGAGGCTATGATGAGGAGTAAAATGCACACATCCATTGTTAAAATTCTCCCCTTTAATAAAACAGGAGCAGTCTTTTAAGATGTGAGCTGGTATAGCGTGTCTTGTCTAGAACGTCCTGCTCTTTTCTCTCGCAGACCTTTGCTGTAGAATACAAACTCCGGCACTTATCAGCAATCTAAGATACATCTGCAGATGAGTCCTATTATTTCACAGCAATGGGTTCTGCTGGCCCTATGACTAGCCCCTTTCACAGCATTGATATCCCCTGCGCTGCACTCTCCTCTCCAAGCCATCACCAGGATACGTTACCAAATGTAATGACACACAATTGCTGTAATTCCTGACGCCTTGTTGTAAGTCAGTATACCGCCTTGTCTTTTTTATGCAGTAATGTAGGGCATAGCAATGGTCGCGCCTGGTATGAGCGCAGAGCATGAGAATGCTTTATAGGATTTCATGGCATTGATTTTAATCCCGCTCTTCAGTCTCTCAGAATGCGATGTGCTAATTCTATTCTAATATGTGCAGATTAATTTCTACATGGCGTAATGACAATGCCTATTATCATACAGTATCACAATGATGGGAGTACCAGGCCCCATACTGTGCTAATAAAGCACAATGCCGGCGACGTCACCTGCGGGAACCCTGTGGAGACGACTGATGACTTTAATGAGCAGATAGATTTCACACCTGACTAAATGCATAATCTACCTAAATGATGTTTATTTTGTTGTTAATGTGATCATTCCCTCACTGGTTAACACAGTGACGTTCCTCCTCTGTGCGCACTGACATGTAAACCCCCATTGTTCTTTTTTGGCATTGCGCTCTATAGTTCAGTGACAGGCGTAGTTGTATTGTACAGTGTGGAGTCCCAGCGCTCCCATTTTTCCTTTGGATGCACATGTCATAACACATATGAGCATTGGTCATACAGTAATTCCTTTATATACTTTTATTAACACAATTCCCCACTGATGTCCTGTGAACATGTCAGCACATTACAGGCTATTTCACACCAATGCAGAGGCAATTTATAGCTCACAAATGGATTCTCGGACACAAAACGGGAAATTTTAAATTGCTCTGTAAATAGAGCACCAATTCTGAAAAAAAAAAAACCTCAGCACCACATATCACGGATCCGCGACCACGGTCAATTTTAGGTACCATTAAAGTGAACGCATCGATTCACATGATCCGTGCCGCGACCCGCAGCACACAAAACTAGGACATCTCCTAGTGCGGATCGCAGCACGGATCACCCCCAGCACCACTGCCCCGGAGCAGAGATGACAGGGGAACATAATGTGCACTCCTGTCATCGCATCTACCACTCACCTACTCCCCCTTGCTGACCGGCTTATATGTTCACCAGAAGTGGCCTGGACTACGCTGACTTCATCTCCCGGTGGTGTTATCCAGGCCACTTCCGATAGGTGAGTAGTAGATGCAATGATAGTTGAGCACATCATGTTCTCCTGTCATCTCTGCTGCCATGCCAGGCGGTGGGTGGGCTCTGGCTAGGGGATCCGTGCGGCGATCCTCCTCCGGATTGCGGCACAGATCCTGTAGATAAGGCCTTAGGGCTACATCCAACTTATTCAGCGACCGGTAATCAAATGCAGAGCATCCAGATTCGGCTGAACCATATATATATATATATATATATATATATATATATATATATTAAACATATTGTGGTATCATGACTTATAGACGTATATAATGCAATGAGTTTGTGTTACTCACCTCATAAATATAGTCAAATAGTTCCAGGATAGTCAGAATGCTGGCTCCTATGAACAATCCCATCTGACCTCCAATGTCACCTGGAGAGAAGATGGGACAGAGTCACTTATCACCATCCAGCAGGTTACATCTCCAGGGTTATAGAAAAGCATTTACTCTGCACAATACATGTGTAGCGGGATGTGACCAATATATTGTAGAGTACAAAAACAAAATAATAATAATAAAAATATATACAATTTGACATTCAGTAATTCAGAAAATGTTGTTCTTTGCACAAAGTGGCAAAATCATCTGGAATCTGATAAAACAGTGGAACACACATTTTGGAAGGAAAGTCACATTTTATTCTGTGTTAGGTTATCCAGCAAAGGGGTTTCAGAAAGTTATATTGATTTATAATTTACTTCTACTTAAAAATCTCAAGTCTTCCAGTATTTATCAGCTGCTGTATGTCCTGCAGGAAATGTTGTTTTCTTTTCAGTCCGACACAGTGCTCTCTGCTGCCACCTCTGTCCAAGACAGGAACTGTCTAGAGCAGCAGTAAATCCCCATAGAAAACCTTTCCTGCTCTGAACAGTTCCTGTCTTGGACAGTGGTGGCAGCAGAGAGCACTGTGTCAGACTGAAAAAAAAACATTTCTTGGAGGACATACAGCAGCTGATAAATACTGGAAGACTTGAAATTTTTAAGTAGAAGTAAATAGCAAATGAACACCAGTTCATTTAAAAGATTTTCACCAGAGTACCACTTTAATGGTAAAATAGGGAGGTTTTACATAGATGGTAGTGGGATTGTATTGTAACTCCAGACTTTGACATTGGGTAAACGTGTTTTAATCAGCATCAAAAATAATTCCTGTAAAATTAAGATAACACCCAGATAGCAGATTTTCATCTATACAAGGCAGTGTAATGGCTCTGGTTTGACATGTTCCTCCCCCTGGGTCCAGGTGCTTTTCATGCTGGGGTGAATATGGTAATTCCATGTACAGAATAGACTCACCAAGCAGCCCGGCCACCTCGTAGGCTTTCCTCTGCTCTATGGTTTCATAATTCAGAGCTTCAAAAAACACGTCCAGGACAAGTATATTCTCCCTGTTAAGAGAGGAAACAATTTATCTAGAAGAATCTGTATTACCAAGACACATAGCTGCCCTTTCATCCAGCCAAGCTAATATCCCATTTATACTGTCCCATGAAATATCATCTGCAACATGAAGGCTCATCTGTGCCAAGGGAGTGGTCAACACATTCACCCATCCCTCTCCTAATAACCAGGTATATGTATCATCCTTTATTCTTATGAATCCATTGCTGGACCCTGTCATCTGTATTGAGGCCTGGTAGTCTTGCTGTTTTATAGGGTACAGAAGTAAATGCACAATTCACTGGCAGAATTGTTTTCTAGGTAGTAGACCAGAAAGCACAAGATCAGCAAGAATTGCAGTTTGTAAAGGCCCTATTAGATGGAGCGATTATCTGCCGAATCAGGGAATAGAGACAGCGATCAGGCAAGCAAGCAAACCGTTATCATGTATGGCCTGTCTAACACTGCATTAAAGGGGTAGATTACAAAATGTTTTTTTTTTTTTTTCAAATCAACTAGTCTCAGGAAGTGCTGAAGATTTGTAATTTACTTTTATTTTAAAAAAAACCTCAACACTTCCAGTACTTATTAGCTGCTGTATGCCCTGCAGAAGGTAGTGTATTTTTTCCAGTTTGACACAGTGCTCTCTGCTGCCACCTCTTTCCATGTCAGGAACTGTCCAGAGCAGGAGCAAATCCCCATAGAAAACCTCTCCTGCTCTCCAAACTGGAAAAAGTCCACCACTTCCTGCAGGACATACAGCAGCTGATAAATACTGGAAGACTGATATCTGATAAGTACTGGAAGCTCGATATCTGTCCACAGGCAATATCAGTAACTTCATTATATTGCCTATAATCCCAGCAAGAACTATAGGCGCAGTGTTGACCACACTTGGAACGTATTCTGAGTGCGAGTTTGGAAGCACAGCCTAAGGCTATGTTTACACAATGTATAAATAAGGGCAAAAAACGGCCACTCTTTGCCCTTATTTTTAACATTGTGTGAATACAGCCTAATGATCATTTAGAACAGGGGTATTTCCTGGAACATCCCCATCATGCTACTTCATCACCTTACATTTACTACTCGCCATACGTACGAAATGTACTTCTCCGACTTATTAAACTTCTTTTCCAAGTATTTGGCAGATGTCTTGCTTGGGATTTTCACCATGGACAGCTCCTTGTTGTATCTGGTGAGATTGCAGGGCATTGTACATGTACAGTAGCTTCCATCCTTCTCTGTAAGTAAACCTTTGGAAACAAGGAAACCTTGATAAACGGACATTGATTTTCACCTCTTCACTGTCTGTGTGTTAGTAAAAAAAAAAAAAATCTATGCAAATGACAGACTGAAGAGAAGTGTATGGTAAAACGAGAGCATGACAACGTTAATGGCTGCGTGTTGAATGGAGCGGGATGGCTGCTGTGTGGTGACTCGCAGCTTATTGAATTATGCAGTAGATTTGTCTCAAACTAGTTTATGGGTAAAGAAAAGTAGGCTGCAGGGAAGTTGGCAGAATGCATGGAGCCAGCATGCTCTTAAAGGGATTAGGTTTTATCTTCTCATACAAAACATAAACCAGTATAAAGAAACTATTACTGCTTCATTTCTAAATTTATGATCATCAAAGGGTCAGGCTACAAGGCTTGCATTGGCCTATGTAAATTGCTGTATTAGGGCTTTGTGCATTCGGTGTAGAAATGGCAGTATGTGGAGGCCAGGATTTGAGTTAAAATAGTTACTGTGGTTTCAAACAAATTCCCTCCATGTGATAGCCTACAGTACATGATTCCTTGTAATTTGATGTGTAAATATCTTCATTAACCACAAATGACTCCTCTACCCCAGAAAAAAAACAGCTCTAAAGTCTTGGCTACTCAGTGTCTCACTTCTCTGCACTTTGCTGTCCACTGTCTGTTGTGAGGGAAAATTTGTCTCTAGCAACAACAAGATCAGGACAAATTACAGGAAGTGGAGGCAGGGCTTAGCATGTGGATAGGCATAGCCTGAGATTTCTAATGTGGCTTTTGGCAGCTTTCTGTACAATCTAGAAGATGGATTATCCCCACATGATAAGGCTAATCTATTTTCAGTTTCCACAATAGGGGTTATGTCACTCTTCCAATCTGTACTGTGTAGACATCCATTAAAGCTAATAGGATGTTTGGGAATTGACGTTGAATTTGGCGCATAATAGGCAAAAGGTTCTATTCCAGAATCGTTATTGATTTCTGCCATGTCAAAGGGGCTTTATGGGGTCATCTCCACAAGCTGCTTTTTTTTTTTTTTTTACTGAAAGCTGATTCCAATAGAAGCGACCTATTAGTGTATGTAGAAATGCATATTGTAAAAAAAAATTGTATGCCTTTGTTGCTTAAAGTTGCTTAAAGGAAAACTGCAGATTCGTGCAGAAACGGCGGGACTTACAAGCATTGGAAGAGCGGCGATGGGAAGAGGAGGTAAGGGGCTACCGGGAGCTATCAGCAGGTTTCTCTGCAAGAAACTGCTAATAGTTTCTCTTTAAACATAAGGCTTCATTGATTGCCAGCTCCCCCCTGAAGCTGCGTCTGAGCCGTCTCTATAGTCAACCCATAACCTTTTCTGTACTGAGGATACTAGCATACTCCTCTTCTTAGGAAGAACAGTCTGGTAACACTGGATGCGGCAGAGTTTTTGATGATGTATTCCCCTAACACACTGGTACAGTGTGGCTCAGTGTTAGACTACAGTAGGCACCCATATCAGAGACCTGGCTCTGTGTAGACAAGGCCATGCCTAGTGATGAGGATGACAGGTTAATGGAGATGACACGTTGCTCATTCATTATCCCTCATCACATCAGTGGTTCTTATATGTAAAATGATCTAATTGTGGGATTGGAAATTTATGTTTTGTCTGAAGGAAGATAAAGAAAGAAAAGATACGTAATCTATCGATCAAGGGTTCAGAAAGTCAAACTCTTTGTTTCTCTCTTTATTGAATAATCAGATATAATTAAATTCATTGAAGCCACGTTGAAAAGATGCACAAATAATGAAAGTGGTTAAATGAGAAAAAAAAACGGAGACAGAAACAATTAAACCCTAATTAAAGAGTCCTAGAAACCGCGAGAAACGCCGGCAAGATGAACTGCAGAAGGGGATGTTAATGATGGAGCCTTATAATCAGGCCGGGCACGATACGTAGGTTATTAGCACCAATGAGAGCTGTGGTGATTGTTATACATAGGATTTCATCAGATGTGCATTGTGGAAGACGCCATCACTTGTATCTCTGCTCAATAGGTCAGATGTGTGAGCCATACATATGAAACACATGTTATCTCCCAGTTTATGAATAGCTAAATGATGATTGCTCTGCCTAAAGGAGCATCAAGAGCCTGCATTGTCTTATACTGGAGGGGAAAAACATTGCTTGTATCTGCACAGTTATTAATAGAGTTCAGCAGAACATTGTGAGGAATTGCAGGATAGATGGCTGCCCCTTGGCCCTAAAACACTTGCTGAACCATCGAACTTGGAAGGGTGTCGCTGGTTTATGGAGTCTTAAGGGCCTATAACACCAAGCGATTATCGGCCTTATATCGGCTAATCCTTGTGTTTTGTTTGAATGATAATAATGGTCTGCTAGCCACCACCCCGTGTAATAGGAGCAAAAGCAGAAGACCGCAGCTATTTCCTATGGGCTCTAAAGATTGTCTGGGGAGCCCCTCCTGCTTGCTGTTGGCGCATGTAATAGCGCCGGCAGGGAACGAGGAGAAAGGGGGCGCTGATCTGACAGGTTGGCGCTCACTTGCTCCTCACCATCGGCCCGTGTAATAAGGCCTTTAGGCTATGTATGCACACTTTTTTTCTGTGATATTTTTCCCTTTGGTTTCAATTGAACTCAATGGGAAAACAGCACTTCACACAGACACAATTTAATTTTACAGCTAAAAAATGAAAGGGTACCTGTAAGCTTGAAGCCCTGTCTGTTCTTCAGATTGGCATGTAGAGTGCCATTCAACACTGGACGGTACAGATGCTGATGTATTAGTGCGCAGAAAGGGATGGGTCCCATTGATTTCAGTGCCCCAAATATAGTCAGCAACAAACCACACTTCTAAGTCTTCTTAGACAAAGCTTGTATTTGCTCAGAAAACGATCTGAAAGCTTTTAGTGTCTGACTGCGTTTGGGGCCGTGAAATTCGTGAGACCTGTGACTGTCCATGCACGCATACATCAGCATCTTGTTTTGGCATTTGCTGATGTATCCAAACCACATGGAGTTTGGTGCACGTGATTTTTTTTTCCATAAAATATATTTCTTCCCCCTCCCAGGTCTTCACAGGTATATAGCTGAAAGGAATTGCATTATCTACAGTACATATCATTTATTCATCCAAAGGTACAGTTTAGTACTACTTTCTCTTTCCTATAAAAAATTCAGATACCCAGAGGTGTGTGTATAAATGTGCAATGTTTTTGAGTGTGTATAGTTTGTGTTATGCCTTGGGTTTCAGGACTCACTCAGGGCCGGCTCTGCACATTCTTTGTACTGCTCCGGTGTGCAGAACGGTGCGTCACCTGGAAGCACAGAGACATCTTTTATCACAGACATGTCACACCTTATGGCATATATAACATAAACTTGAGGAAACAAATACCCTCCCCATCCATCCAGGTGCTCTCCTTACCTGGCATGTGTACCATTTTGCAGTTGCAGTTCTCGACAATGTATCTGGTTTCACAGTCAATCCTGCATGCTGAGATACTGTATACTGGGAAAAAATCCGAACCCAGGTCGGAAAATCGACAAACGCCCCATGGAGAGGGGAGGTACGTCAGCTGAGGGGAGACAGAAGAAAAAACAAGGGAAAATGTTATTACCGCTTGTTACTGGCATCTGAAGAATATTGCTGTACATAGCAAGAAATGAGCAGTGTATGAGAATATACTGGCAACCCAATGACACAAGTAGTAGCCAAATTCCAGTGATGATGTAGCTCAACTCGCTCTATTATCATGTAGGAATGATGGGTAAGAAGTGCCCAGACAAGTGTAATGGTACCATCCAAGTAGATACTGCCAATATTTTGCTGAGCCTCATTTAGTATACATGTCCTGTTACACATATGGTGGCATGTGCCATACTACCCAGATGTGACTTTCCACTTATCTACTTATTACAGTCACCACTGTAATGATATGCCCACTAAAAGCCCTTACCCTATAGGGTTAACCATGCCTGGATACAAAATGAAATGGTTTGAAGCAATTTGCATGACAAGTGGGGTTTGCAGTGAATGTACAGACTAATGCATATGTGGATTTAAGTAGAATTCCTCCTTCCTCTCATCCAGCCAGAGAGCTCTGTAGTGTTTGTTCCAGACTTCTAATATATGTGAGAGCAGCTGCAGGAGCCGCACAGCACACAGTCCCCAGCCGATCCCTCCCTGTGTTTTCCATTTCTGAATATTTCATAGCTACGTCTTTTTCATCTAAATGGCAGCACTCTGTCTTGTCTGCTTTATTTTAGCAGTTTAATAGCTTTACGATTTATGTTACAGAAAATTAATCAATTGCTGTTAGCCCAACAAATTAGGGGGTGTTTTATACCATCTATAACAGTAAAAAAAAACAGTCAATAACAACAGTCAATGCTTATGTAACAATAAACATATTAGCATATACACCTCAGTCACATCAACATATCCCATCGTCAGGGGCGGACATAGACTGCATAGGGCCCCTGTGCAAAAAATTTGGCTCCCCCTGCCTTAAGGAAACCATGCCACCACATTCCTGGCTGCCCCCCATCTCAACATACTACCAATCCTGGATGCCCCCCATCCTCACACACTACCAATCCTGGACGCCCCCCATCCTCACACAATACCCATTCTGGATGGCCCCCCATCCTCACACACAATACCCCACCTGCCCCCTATCCCCACACACTACCCATGCTGGCTGCCACCCTCACACACAATACCCCACCTGCCCCCCATCCTCACACACTACCCATCCTGGCTGCCCTCCATACTCACACACACTACCCATCCTGGCTGTCTCCCCCATACCCACACACAATACCCATCCTGGCTGGCCCTGATCCCCACACATACTACCCATCCTGGCCGCCCCCCATCCCCACACACAATACCCATTCTGGCTGCCCCCCATCCCCACACACATTACCCATCCTGGCTGCCTCCCATCGCCACACACACTACCCAACATGACTGCCCCCCATCCCCACACACAATACCCCACCTGTACCCCCCAGTGGACCTCCAGGTCATCAGGATCCTCAATGCCGCAATCATCAACCACCAGGTGACGTGACTGGTGCGTGTGTCCCGGGGCAGGAGCGTGGCGCCGCCGTGGCTCACATATCCAATAGAGGAGTGCAGTATGTGGGGTGGGCAATGCATGGGGTGGGCCGCAGCTGCTGGCATATCAGCGCTGGTGGGCCATCGGTGGCAGGATCATACATATCACCTATGGGGCAGGGCCCGGGGCAGTGGAAGGGCCCACTAGGCTGGGGCTCAGAGTTCAAGCCTGCTCTGTTGGCCTGGGCCCCTGTGCCGCTGAAGTGGCTGCACAAGTGATATGTCTGCCACTGCCCATCATATTATTAAAAGGTTTAAATGAAGTATGCAATGTCATACAACAAAAACATAGTGATGTATACTGTGGCAGACCTTTTGAGTTTAATGGACTAAACATTGCTAGTCTTTTTCCCGGACACATACTTCATGCCCAGGTCAAGTGGTAGAAACCCATCTAGAACACCACCACCCACCCAGGCTTGGGGTCCACGACACTTACCCCGGATTCAGGTGAGCGGACACATGCTAGAGTACGATTGTGCGGCATCTGAATACTGGTGGCTAAAGAAGTTTGATACAGCCCTAATAAGTCTGGGAAAACATGGAACAGCCTTACGACTCCCGAGGGCTGAATCCAACTTTTTCAGCCACCAGTAATCAAATACTGCATTCTCGGGTTCCCTCATCCCTCGTGATATTTCTAGTCCCTTATATGCTGATAGTTAATAACTATATGATTATTATTTTGGAGGGAGACATTTCTGCTTAGGGCACTCTATACTTCTTTCCCGAACTCACAAGTATAGTCTACTGCCTATATATGTATATATATATATATATATATATATATATATATATATATATATATAAATAAATAAAGAGAGAGAGAGAGAGAGGCAAGCATTTAATCAAGCCACCGGCCTTTCAGCGCTGCTCCACTCCCTGCCACTCCTCCCAGAATGCCGGAAAAAGCTGAATCCAATCCTGGGAAACTTCTCCCAGTTTCCCAGGATTGGATCTAGCTTTTCCCCAGCACCCGGGGTGGAGCGGCAGGGTGCGGAGCAGTGCTGAAAGGCCGGGGGCTTGATAAACATAGCGCTGATCAAACAAAGCAATTTTCTCATCTCTCTCTCTTTGTGTAAAGTAGAACAGGCTCAGTTGCCCCTAGCAACCAATCAGATTCCACTTTTCATTCCTCCCAGATTCTTTAAAAAATTAAATGTGGAATCTGATTGGTTGCTAGGGGCAACTAAGACAATTCTACTTTATACCAGTTTGATAAATCTTCCCCTACGTACGCTCTGTGAATATTTGTGCCTCAGTATCCAGATAAATACCTGTTTGCCAGTATTAAAGATGAGCGAACCTCGAGCATGCTCGAGTCCATCCGAACCCGGACTTTCGGCATTTGATTAGCGGTGGCTGCTGAAGTTGGATAAAGCCCTAAGGCTATGTGGAAAACATGGATATAGTCATTGGCTGTATCCATGTTTTCCAGACAATCTTTGAGCTTTATCCAACTTCAGCAGCCACCGCTAATCAAATGCCGAATGATCGGGTTCGGATGGACTCGAGCATGCTTGAGGTTCGTTCATCTCTAGCCAGTATCCTAATATCCAGCAATGCAAAAAAAAAAAGAAAAAAAAAGAAAATGAGAGCAAAGCCTAGTCGGTCATACCTATTTTCTCCCATATGCGCCCTGGATGTCTGGTACCCCACAATTACTGTTAACCAGCCTTATTTTCATCAAATATATAAAATATTTTTGTCAAATAGAACACAATCTGCTGTGAAGCCTCTGACATAGATGTGAACACGGCCTAAGGCTGGTTTCACACACAATATATTTCAGTCAGTATTTGGTCAGTATTTCGCAACCTCAACCAGGAGTGGATTGAAAACACAGAAAGGCTCTGTTCACACAATGTTGAAATTGAGTGGATGACCGCCATATAACGGTAAATAACTACCATTATTTAAATACAACAGCCGTTGTTTTTAAATAACAGCAAATATTTGCCATTAAATGGAGGCCATCCACTCAATTTCAACATTGTGTGAACAGAGCCTTTCTGTGTTTTCAATCCACTCCTGGTTGAGGTTGCAAAATACTGACCAAAATACTGAGCAAAAATACTGTTTGAGCCCAGCCTAATACGGAATGATGTATGCTTAGGAGCAATTTATATATAAATATAATATGTTATTGTCATAGTATGTAAAGTCAGTATAGATAACCTCACAAGTGGAACCTATGGTACAGATCTCTGACTATACAGATGCTATTTGTACAGTATGTGCTCAGTGCAGGTGGGGACAGTCTGCTCTTTCTGATAAGTGACTATTCATAGTGTCTCCTACGTGAAGTATAATTTCTCTTTGTGACTGAGGTAGAAAGATCGCTGGCTCCAGGTAGACTTTGAACATAAGTAGATTGGGTTAGCTGAGGCTGTCGGCGTCGTATCCCCATGTGATCATGCAGCAGCTCAATGATTTGCATTAGTCATTCTCCAGCTGTAAGTATCAGACATAATCAGCAATGTAAGCTGATGGACACGCGACCCACCCACCGGAGCCATACACAATCTCAACTCAGCATGACATCCCCATTACATACGCTGTCCTCCTACAGAATGACTTCTATCCCAAATTACACATATTAGTGTCTGGAGACATAGCCTCCACTATGTACAGGTGACTGCTATGCTTTCAGACCTTATAATCTGTCCTCCCTTCCTACTTCACTTGCTTTTTCACAGCTTTCACTGAAGGATAAATGGGAAGACTTAAAGTAAAGCTCCGTTCTCATCTTGTTTATTTTATTCCGTTAAGGGGATATACTGGAACATACCTTCAATGTATCCCACTGTATAGATCTATATCAAACAGTGACCTCCATTGTAAAAAAAAAAAATGTAATAAAAATAGCCAAATGTTAAGATGTAAACGGAGCCTTAGGGTTTCTCTAAGTCTTGGCTCCTACAGTGAGACTGTTGGGTACCTTAGAGGAATTTTCTAGGACTTATTATTTTAGGATAGGCTACAATATTCATCCCAGTGGTGTTCTGTCTCCTGGCATCTGATAAGCTGCTAAAATGGTCCGCAGCGCACCAGGCTATCCAGCTACTGTGAGGTGCAAGGAGTGTTTGTTTGGGTGATCTCCCTGTCGGGTCAGCTGGTACGTTGGTGTGGTAGCTGAGTGGGTCTAGTCACTTGGACACTTGCCACAGTAGCCCGGAGTGGTATAGAACCCACCCTGGACAGTTTGGTGCCTTACCAGCACAGAAAAAAAATTAACCCAAGTGTAGAGATGTGTGTGCTGGTGTAGAAGAGATAAGCAAGAGTCCAGTGCTTGAGAAAAATAGAACAGTTTACTAGGAATAGTAAAGTAGTCCCACCTTGACTGGCAGATCTCTCCCTATACGCAAACAAGAAGAGGTCTATCCATCAAGGCTAGTTTTGGGAGTGGGGAGAAGCCACCAGGGCCCACCCTTATTACTCTTTGTTTGGGCAACATAAAAATGACATGCACCCTTTAATAAAACTCTACTCAAGAGGTCCTCCAACTATTTTATCTTCTGGGCCACATTCAACTCTAAGTCATGGTCAAGAGCCGCCACATCCTAGTTGGACGAACTTCATAGTCACTTTACAAGATCAAAGGGTTGTTTGGTATAAGAAAATGATATTTAAAAAAAACTAATAGTACTGGCTTCAGCCTGGTTTTACATGATTAATGACTGACAGGAAATGGAAAACAGCAGAACTACAAAAGTAGTCATTTCTACAGCTCCTTGACTCCTCCCTCTCTTTTTAAGCCCGTCCCGTGGAATAGGGCCCTTAGGGAGAGTGCGATATAACTGCAACATGCTACAACCTCACTGATTGTGTAATGGTCTGCAGTAAAATTTGATGTTCTGCCAGTTCCCCACCAAAAGCTGTTCCAAGAGTACTGTGGGTAGAGAGTAGAAAGGGTGGGAGGACAGTAAAACAGCTGAGGGAAAGCAGTGCATACTGGGATGTGTAGTACAACCACAGAATACAGAACTAAGACACCTAAAACAAATGGATATTTGGTAGTTTCAGAATTGTGGCAGACAGGTAAGCAATGCCATATGCTTCTGTAGCATGTTTTTTTTTTTTTTAGCTAATATTGGAGTAGCCTTTTAATTCTCACCGTACCATAAAGAAATAAAGTAGAGCAGCATTGTGTTACCTTGGCCTTAGCCTTGTAGATAGATAGTATGTGACATCCGCAGGTTTAGTAGCAGGTAATGAGACTGGACAAGCTTAATAAAGAAACAATTCAATTAACAGAGTGATGAGTCAGCCTGAGAAGCAGATGATGTGAACATCAAAGGGGATCAGGCATGAAGAGAGTGGCGCCGCTCATCACAGGAAGGACAGTGACAAGGTGTCACATCTCATAGAGTATAACCTGTGCCCACAATGTATCTGGAGCATAAGCGAAATTTGGGGGGGTGCAGGGGGGGCAGTGGCTCCTGGGCCCACACTGGCAGGGGCCCACTAAGGTCTCAGAGGCTTAAAGGGGTTATCCAGCGCTGCAAATACATGGCCACTTTCCTCCAGAGACAGCAGTACTCTTGTCTCCAGCTTGGGCGGGGTTTTGCTGCTCATTTCCATTGAAGTGAATGGAGCTTAATTGCAAACCGCACCTGAACTGGAGACAAGAGTCGTGTTGTCTCTGAAAGAAAGTGGCCATGTTTTTGTAGCACTAAATAACCCCTTTAATGCTGTCTGCAAAAGCTATTTCTTTTGCAGACAGCCTGCAGAGCGATGAGGAAGGACCTGTGGTGATGTCATAAAGGGGCGGGGCTCAGAACTGCAGAGGATTCTTGTGGATGAAGGACCTGTGGTGATGTCATGAGGGGGCGGGGCTGAGAAGATGCTGGTGCATGAAGGACATGTGGTCATTGTCCTCTTATATCTCATCCTGTAATGTGATAGATAGATAGATATGTGATGGATATCTAGCAGCTCATCACATATCTTGGATTGTACATGTATGATCACAACCAGTTCTCCCCTTTGAGGCTATGTTCGCACTGCGTATGTTTCTGCACGTAGTTTTGAGGTTGATGCGTTTGCTTGAAAGTATATGATATACGGCCGCACAGTTCACACTACGTATGAGCTTACGGCCGGATCATATACGGCGCAGTGAAAAATTAACAAGACCATTGTTTGAGGATGGAAATGTTCCAACTCACGGCCGTGGATTTCAATGCGGCCCCGTACGGAGTACTTATTTCAGCCAAATTGAACTTGATTTTTCGATCCAAAAGGTTCTGTGAGTTTTATTGGGCTGGGCGAAGATTTCCAAGTAAATGACCTGTTTCAGATCGCTTCGAAACAAGCTAGGGAAGCATAACTGTACTACGGGCGTATGTTCGCGGTTCGTACGCATGTCGATTTTTCCCACGCCAGTAGTTTCAGCCGCACATGTACGCCGGCGTACGAAATGCGGCCGGACTCATACGCAGTGTGAACATAGCCTTAATGTCTATAAACATATTACCTATACCACTATTATTTTTAGGCAAATATAATCTGGTTAAAAGGGTTCTCCAGAATTAAGAAAAAAAAACATAGTTGCTTTCTTCCAAAACAGCGCCACCCCTGCTCTTAGGTTGTGTGTGGTATCACAGCTTGGCACTATTCACCTCAGTCGAATACCACACAAACTGAGGACAAGAGTGGTGCTGTCTGTGGAAGAAAGCAGCTATATTTTTCTAATCTTAAGCACTTTAAAAAATTTTTCTGGTTCTATATGTGAAATGTACAGAAGCCTCTTACACTGCTCTTTATCCTTATCCACTATGAGTAATGTAGAAGAATATACCCTTTATTTTTCAGAAAGCCTTGTCACCTGCTGAGGTTCCCTATGGGTAAGGTTGGTTGGGGGCCCACTCAGACTCACTCGCCCCCCCTAGGCTGAACCCCTAGCTACGCCCCTGATCTGGAGGGTATTCTTTATAAGAGAATGAAGGTGGGCTTCCTATCTATCTTCCTGGCCCACTCTGTCATATGTTTAGTATAAGGTAGGCTCCTATACAGTCTAATAATACAGAGCTATAAACCTGTCAATGGTCTGTGTTATTACACGTTACACCATGTTTCATTCTGCGTATGTAGCCGACTGCTAAACTATAAACCATGTATTCCAGCGTGCGGCAAGAGGGTGAGACGGCATCTGATATACACAGTCAGCCGTCCTATATTGTATTATTGCAGCTACAAGAATTCCATCATCCAAGAAACTCAGTCAGTCTGTGCCTGCAATACAGAGTCACCTCTGAACCAAGCTCAAGGAGAGGAGATACGAGAGCCATGAGCTAAGTGCAGGAACCGTACAGCAAAGAATTAGCAGGAAGATGTAAGAGTAAGCTGCATGACTAAGGGATTTAGCTGAGAATTGGTTTGTGAATAACTAGAAGCCGGTACTGGGATTTGTACGATGGGCATGAATATCAGATAATGAGCGGCGAATGTGGTGGCCACTCCAGTGTAGATGAAGAACTGTAGAGACACGAGGGTTAGCGAGAAGCCGGCTTGGAAAAGATGTCTAGAAGCGAGAGGCAAGTGGATTAGAGCCTTTGTGGTGTACGAGGCTTAAAGGAATGCATTTAGGAAATGTTCGCAGGTGAAAGCAGCAGGACATGGCGCGAGACTCGCTGGGGGTAAAAGGAAAGCGGGGCTAGATGAAAGGAATATGTCTTAGGAGGAGACTTGGCAGCGGGAATGTTGATGCAGTTGTCAGTGAAAGAAATCAGAAAAATACTTACAGTCATCACAGTAAATCTATTCTGTGATTTTGCTCAAGCGCTGACAACCAATGTACTGAAGTGTAAACTGCGTGCAATTATGTATCACGCCGTACAAACAATAGAAGTGATGCATGCCCATTGTGCTGATGACAGTCAGGAAAATGAATGAGTAACCAATGTGCAATCGAGCGTGGGACAATGCGCACGTTTCTTCCTGCAATCTCTGAGTGCGACACAATGGCACGCTACCCATGTGACACTAATGCCCGGCAGACAGGTGAGGAATCTTTATTTCTTTGCGGTAGAAGGGAACATCCTTGGCCGTCTTCCACATCACTACATGAATGCAGCATTGTACCTGGACTTTGGCGATTCTCCAGATTACATTTTAAGTCCGATCATTTAACTTCATTTGCTTGAAAATTCTGCAGCAACAAATTGTTTTTAGCAACTTGCCTTCTAAAGAACATTGTCTGTCGCCACAGGCTCTAGAACGATAGGAAGATTTCCACATTTCACAGATTGTCGTGCTGCTAAGATCTCTATACACGTTAAGGCTTTTCCAGGAAGCATTAGAGCTGCTGTTCTCTCAACTGAAACAACATTGCGTCTATTAAACCTGAAGTAACTCTCAGAGGAGAAGGAACACTCCGGGAAAACCCGGTAATCACTGCCTATTGTTGTCCTTAGCCTTTTATCCGTTCATGCACAACATAGCTGGCCACACCAAATGTACTTACGTTGTCACTTCTTGTTGTCCTTCTTTCTGACGGCTTTGTTCACAGCACTACGCTGTGAAAGCTTCTGATATATACCTTAAAGCATTACTGTCATTTATGTAGATCTAAGGCGGTATTACACAGCGCAATTTTCCAGTCATCGATTGCTGCTCCCCTGCTCACTGCCACTGCAGAGGGAGGGGCCACCCAAACAATCCTTAGATCGTCCGGGCTGCCCATTTACAGTATGTCAGCGAGGGTATGCTGCCACCAATCATATTGCACAGAGGGACAAGCAACAGACCGTCACTGACGTGATCAGGATCTTTCAGCATGATGAAAGACTATTATCGGCCGACATCATGTATGTTGGCTGATTGTTGCCTTTCAACACGAGCCATCACACAAAACGATTATTGGTCTGCAAGTATGGCCAATAATTGTTTTGTGTATTAGGCCCTTTAGACACATCAAACAGACATCTTACAGCGACTCTGTACCCACAATCTGACCCCCCAAACCACTTGTACCTTCGGATAGCTGCTTTTAATCCAAGATCTGTCCTGGGGTCCGTTCGGCAGGGGATGCAGTTATTGTCCTAAAAACAACTTTTAATCCGACAGCGCTGTGTCTAACGGCCGGGGCTTACATTTGTATATGCATTAGACTGGCACCACCTCTCCGTCCTTTCTCCCCACCCTCCTCAGCATTAGGAATGATCCAGGAACATTTACTGCTACTTGAGCTTTGCACAGGTGTATTAACGATCTAGCCCATGTTCATTATGCACACAGAAGGGGAATAGGAAGCAATCTGCCTGGAGCATTCCTAATCATGAGGAGGGTGGGGAGGAAGGACAGAGAGGGTGTGCCAGCCTAATGCATATACAAATGTAAGCCCCGGACGTTAGACACAGAGCTGCAGGATTAAAAGTCGTTTTTAAAACAATAACTGCATCACCTGCCGAACGGACCCCAGGACAGATCTTGGATTAAAAGCAGCTATCCGAAGGTACAAGTGGTTTGGGGGGCTCAGATTGTGGGTACAGAGTCTCTTTAAAAGCTTTGATTGGTCAGGGTCTCACTGCTGCGGACTGTCTCTATGAACTTATAATGGAGCTCATCTTGTGCAATTAGATTAGATAAGTCAAGGAGTGAAGAGCAGTGTAATGTGCCACACCGAGCTATATCTAAGACCCTCACTAATCTAAACTTTGGATAAAAGATTATGTGGCTCAGCAGTGATTGCATATACTGTAGAGCAAGCTCTGGAGCTGAGCCCACTGTGTATATGGCAAGTCCTGGCTGTCTGCAACTACTGGGAGTGGACTGAATCTGCTCTTGGTAGAATAACCCGCCACATGCTGCAGTCAGTAGGCAGAGCCTAGCATGGAATATGTATATGTGTATGTTAATGTATGTATATTTCATTTTGTACTAGAAAGGTGGGCCACCACTTACACCCACACACCTACATTTAGGGAGTTTAGACAGTACTGCCACCAACTGCCTCCTGGGAGAAGTACAGCAGTTAGCGCAGAAAGATCTAGAAAGTGGGTGGAGCTATGTAAATGAGTTCCACATAAAAACCCAGGTGTGACAGGAAGCAGTTGTACCTGTGGTAAAGGAAACCTCTGAGGGGATCAGAGATAATGAGGAGCTTGAGGATACATGGAGTCAGCTCAAGTAGTATGACTGAAGTGTATTAGATTAAACCCTTTCTCTCTAAGAAGCTCATATGCTGAGGGGAGAGGATTGACACAACCTTAGTATCTTCTTGAAACCATTCCGCTTTGGCCCAGTTATCTAACAGGATTCTTATCCCACTGGGTAGTGGTTCATTTGCGTAAAAAAAAGGCAATTTCACTTGACTTCAAAACCTCCACTCATTTTTGTGATGCATCTCTGGCCGGCAGCCATATTGAAGGTGAAGGTGCTCTACAGATCAAAGACTGTAACCTGAAGAACCTGATATTTAAAGGGGTTGTCCATTTTATAGTAAAATAGGTCAGTACAAAGTATTAGTAAGTATATACAAAGTATATACTGACAGCAGCTCCCTATGTACCTCATAGAGCTAAAATCAGCCCTTCAGGCTGGGCTGCCCTGCTCTGTTTTGTTTCTGTCCATAAAATGGCCGACATAGAGGAGCATGTGACCATGCCCTGTCCCCTGTGTCCTCCATAGACATATACAGGCTCAGTGGTGGACACTGGGGGGCGGGGCCTGGTCACATGGTCATCCATGTCAGCCATCTTATTGACCAAAACACCACAGAGCAGGGCAGCACAGCCTGGAGGAGGGGAGTCTGATTTTAGCTCTATGAGGTACACAGGAAGCTGCTGTCAGTATATACAGTGAGTACACAGGAAGCTGCTGTGAGTATATATAGTGAGTACACTTACTAATACTGTACACTGAGCAATTTTACTATAAATTGGCCAACCCCTTTAAGTAATAGTGACTGTTGTACTATTTTATTTTGTCTCCCCCGTTGGCTCATTTCTACCACACGTCACCAACATCAAGGACGCCCCTGCTATCACCTCACGCAACAGTATTAGGGAGATAGTCCTGAGGGAATCTATCAGATCCAGCATCACCAACAATTAGGTGCAGCCCAACTTTAACCTCTGGGGAAGATCTCCTCAGGAAAGAGAGTTATAGGAACTGACCTGTGACAGGACGTTATTATTACCCTAACAACCTCTCTCCTTATTTCCCTCATCTACTGCTAACCATGCATTGCTACGTGTAATAGTGATGCGGGGCAGACGATTCAACAAACAGTTTACATTACCTGTCCATGCTCCTGTTGCTCTCCTGCGCTCTGCTTCCTCCCCGATCCCGTGCTCTGCAGCTTCAGAACAGCCTGTCTGAGCCAACAGGCCCCTCAGCCTACCACTGGCCACACTGGTCCCAGACAGTGATTGCCCTGAGCGGCCCGTTAGCTCAGACGAGCTGCTCTGAAGCTGCAGTGTGCACGACCAGAGAGGAAGCAGAGCGTTGAAGAACACCGTGAACGTGGACAGGTAATGTAAATCATCGCTAATGATGTCTGTGCAGCCCTTGCTAAACAATTATCGGGCCATGTAATAGGACCAGTAAATGAGTGCCGAGCTAGCAGATCGGTGCTCGTTTACAGTATTGATCGGGCAGTGTAATAAGACCCTTAGGCTCTGTTCACATCTACGTTAGGAGCCTCTGTTACTAATAATGACAGAGAGAATTACACAGATCTATGTACTGTTTTCTCCAGTATATTTCTGGGTACTTTAATGGAAACCTTACAGACACTATTAAAAGAAATGGGGTCCATCGGATCTGGTATGGCCATATTTTTTAAGCCCCTAGGCATAATGGTCCACCATCTACACCACATATTGCTACACCACTGATTGCATCCCAGTGTTGTTTCTAGCTACCACCTTAACTTCTGAGCAACACCAATGATCATTAATATACAGTATTAAAGGGGAAAAAAATGATGCCTTTCAGTATTTACAAGCTGCTGTATGTGCTGTATGTCCTACAGGAAGTGGTATATTTGTTCCAGTCAGACACAGTGCTCTCTGCTGCCACCTCTGTCAGGAACTGTCCAGAGCAGGAGACATTTTCTATGGGGATTTGCTACTGCTCTGGACAGTTCCTGTCATTGAAAGAGGTGGCAACAGACTAGAAAGAATACAGCACTTCCTGTATGATATTCAACAGCTAAGTGCTGGAAGGCTTTAGTTTTTTAAATAGAAATTACAAATCTGTATAACTTTCTGGCACCAATTGAGCTATTTTTTTTTTATTCTTAGTACCCCTTTAAGACACCTATATGTTCATAACTATACAGTTCATGACAAACACTAGGGACATAGCATATACAAGAGCTACATTAAAACAGGAAGTACTGGGTATGATATATATCAACCTCTGAGCCTTATATATAGAATTCTCTTTTGGCTATGTGCCTGTACTATTGAATCCCTAGATGGCTCACATCATCCTGCTGGGAGGGAGCAGATGACAGCCCAGCATTGTGGCTGATGGTAAACACCATTTACTGATGAGCTCAGTGCAGGTCACCAAAGAAGCTGTGTAAGAACAGGCGAGGTGTGTCTGAGATCACTGAAGACAACATCTTTACGACTCAAGGTCTGAGACCCTCATAACTCAGATTAATGCAAACAAAAGTTTGCCAGAAGGGGAATGGAGGGAAAAGCATCTATTTACAGTACGCAGTGACACCGTAACCTTACAGCGCTATGTTGCTGGTGACATAATGGAAATATCCATGTACCGAAAAGTCTTATCCATGCAATCTGTGTAAGGCTAGGTTCACACTACATTTTTGCCATCTGTTTTTTCATGTTTTTTGCAGAAAACAGATGAAAAAAAAAAAATAACGGATGCATTTGTGTGCATCTGTTTTGATCCGTTTTTCCTGTGACTTCCAATATATATAAAAAAAATGGATCCCTATTTTGTGGACTATACTTCCGTAACATTCACATATTATCGATGTTCCCACAGACTTCTATGGAACAATCCAATGTCAGTGATTATTGCCGCACGGATTACAGACTATTCACAGATTTATAGGATTACGGACGTGTGAATAGCTCAATAGGAATGAATAGGTCCTTACTTTAGTGTGAATGTAGCCCTACTCTGTGACATTACAGTAATGATATCCTTTATCCTACATTAATGCCAGTGACACGGTATGACATTAATCATGTCACTGCCCTAATGTATGGATTCTATGTAAAACATTCTGATGTTATTCGTATCAACTGTTGTGTAATGGATTGTGAAGTGTAACATCATTCATTGTCACATTGCGTCACTGCCACCTCAGCTATACTGCGTTTCATCAGATAGAAAATGCTGGTCACTTGACCCATTCACCATACACAAGATGTGATTTTCATGGAGTGCAAATTCTTTGTCCCAGAGGAAATTACTTCACAGACACACAACATATAGTCACATGAAAATTGTATCTAAATGTAATGGAGGCTTCACCTACACAACTGTGAAAGCCTTGGCTTTGCAACCTAAGATGTTGTTTAGCCCTAAGGTCAATGTAATTCGGAGCTCTTCCTATCCGGATCAGTCGGCACACAATGGAAGGAACTCCATTCTATTGTAGAAACTGCCTACATGCATGCCCTGCCAGGTGTCAGCAAAAGCCTAAACCAAGAGATTACATTCAGAATGGTGGAGGGGGCAGTTAGAAAAAAATATCACAAGTTTTGGGAAGACATAGCCTTTGGCCTCTTTCTGTGGGGTACTATCTCCATATTTTAAATAATGGACACCATAGTTCTAGCAAATTTTGGAGAATCCCTTTTTGTTAGAAGCTCTCTTTGACAATAAACAGATGACAAAGTGCCCTTAAATTGGGTCCCCAACAATTATATTGTAATCTAAACTGATAAGCATTACACTTTGCATTCCACAGTGTTGATACCGTACTGCACGGCACGATCCGCCGGGGGAAGCAAACACCGACCTTTCAGACCAATTACACTAATTTCTTTGCTAAAATATATTTTTTAACTTAATAAAGATTATTAATTTAACATAGTTTGTAGTAGGGTGTCATTTTTGCAAATTGGTGGTACATATTATATTGGCCTGTATCTACACAGGAATATATAAAATTTGGTATTTACCCAGCAGTATTACATTCATTATTATTGTGGCATAGCGGGTATGCCTGTCCAGATAACATATTTTGATCACACGCACAGAGAGCAGGGAGGAGCAGGAGGGGCCATCCGAACGATCCTTAGATTGTTTGGGCTGCCCATTGAAGGTCTGCTGCTCAGAGGTGCACAAGCTGCAGACCATCACTGATCGTTACCTTTCAACATGCGCTACTAAACTAAATGCTTATCGGCATGATCGGCAGCCAAGTAAGGACGACAATCGTTTAGTTTAATAGGGCCTTTATTTTTTGTAACCAATAACCACTCTGGCAAAAGATGGTGATCCACAACAGAGGATTCCTCATCTATTACCACCAATGACCCACTAGGTCACCACTAACCGGTCTCTGTCTGTAAATCCTGGCACCAAAAAGCCACTGTAAGCTTTAAACAAACTCTAGCAGTAGAGAAAGCAATGACCAAATGTTAGTCTAATGGTCCAATCTACTCATCCATCCAGATTGCTTACACGATGGGTCTTTCATGTGTCCTCCAAGGTCCTTCTGTGGTTCCAGAGCTTGTTAAATACTAATGAAAACATTTAGTAAAATGCAAGATTATTTCAATCTTTCTAGACGATTCCTGCGGACTGCTCTGGTGGAGCTGAGCCAACAGTGCAGTCATCTTATTCTAATTGTCTCAAAGCAGTCATGAAGCGAGAGCTTGCTCCAGGGAACCAGTGAAAATGTGGGCAAAGAGATAAGCTGCCATAACTATTTACAGATGTATGTAATCAATATGGGAGAACATACTTTATTCAAATGAACTTGCTGGATTATTACTATAAAGCCACATTTAGCACTGTGTTCAGCATTACAATTTATAAGGCTTGTTGTTATTGTAATGTGGTTTTCAAACGCAGAGCTATCGCTTAAATTCTTGGATTTATGGTTTCAAAACTTCTCATAAAACCATCCATAGCTATTGTAGAAATATTAGACCACAACACACAGACCATGGACTGCAGTACACAACCTAAGGCCACAGTACATGGACTGTGGTACACAACATGGGACCAGAATGCATGACCTCAGACCCAAATACATGATCTTGGACCACAGTACATGACCTGGAAGCAGTATATACAACCTCAGACCACAGTACATGACGTTGGACTACAGTACATGACCTGGGACCAATATATACTGTACAACTTTAGACTGCAGTATACAACCTTGGACCACAGTACATGACCTGGTAGCAGGATATACATGACATCGGATGGAAATACCTGATCTTGGACCACAATTTATAACCTGGAACCAGACTATATGGCAGTAATACATGACCTAATACCAAAAACATACACAACCTTGAACAACAGTATATGACAAGGGACTTAAATATACAACTGAAGATCAAAATACAAAGCTTTAAATTGCAGTACATGTCCTCAGAGGAAAGTATACAACCTCGGACTAAAAGACATGACCTGGAAGCACAGTAAAGTTTAAACTGGAATAAAGACACTGGTCACAACCCGATACTGGAATATATGACCTCATATCATGTACATGGCCTTCTTCCCCACATTTTGCCATGTAATATGCCCATTTAAAGCGACTCTGCACCCACAGTCTGCGACCCTAAACCGCTTGTACCGTCAGATAGCTGCTTTTAATCCAGGATCTGTCCTGGGGTTCGTAAGGCAGGTGATGCAGTAATTGTCCTAAAACAGCTTTTAAACTTGCAGCCCTGTGTCAAATTTGCGTGGTCTAGAGTGTCTGTGCCCTAGGCCTGGTTTCTATATCCCTCTGCATCTTTAGGAACAGCCCCGGGCAGGATTTCTCCTATTCATCACTTGTCTGAAAACTGCATATGTGCTGGATCGATAAGGCCCATTGCAGTGTTCAAACAAGAAATGAATAGATAAAATCTTGCCTGGGGCATTCCTAATGGTGAAGACGGTGGGGAGGAGGGATGGAGAGGCGGTGCATGCCTAGGGCACAGATACTCTAGGCCAATTTGACACAAGGCTTCAAGTTTAAAAGTTGGGGTAATAACTGCATCACCTGCCGAACGGACCCCAGGACAGATCTTGGATTAAAAGCAGCTATCTGACGGTACAAGTGGTTTGGGGGGTGGGGGGGGGTTGCCAAATTGTGGGTACAGATTTGCTTTAACTACAATCTGTAACCTCAGACCAAGATACAAAAAAATGCAATATATGACCTCAGATGACTAAACGCCTCAATGAGCGAAAACCTTGTAAGAACCGCCACTCAGCAATGCTCTGTTTTCTATGGTGAAATGCAATAAATAACACACACACACCAGCCTTTATTAAAAATTACAGCATATACAGAAAATGAAAGCATGACCCCATCTTAACCCTGCACTCCTGAGATGGAGCACCAGGTACCGCACCCCTCTCGGTGACTGAGCGGCCAACCATCTGTTCCTCATAGCTGTCATTCATCAGTTATACAGAAGGTTTATTTTTGCCGAAAGGAGGAGAATACCTTTAGATTTGTTGGTGTAAATCTCAGGCTGTGCTAAACTATAAAAAAGACTATATATTTATCCTCAATAAACAAACTCAACCCCACGCAGGAAGCAAAGAGCAGAAATGTGACTCCTGGCAGATATTA
This sequence comes from Dendropsophus ebraccatus, assembly GCF_027789765.1. Classification (NCBI taxonomy): domain Eukaryota; kingdom Metazoa; phylum Chordata; class Amphibia; order Anura; family Hylidae; genus Dendropsophus; species Dendropsophus ebraccatus. The sequence continues at coordinate 33,425,180 of NC_091467.1, forward strand.
CGGAGCCTGTCCTGCGGCACACTCCTATTTACAGAGAAACTCTTTTTTTCTGAAATCAATTGGATATTTTTCTTTTCAACATGAAGCAGAATTCTAAAGTAGATTTAGTAGTGCTGCCACAAAATGGCAGCATTTCTAACATGACTCCGTGCTGTTATGTGAAAGCTCAGCGTGTCTGAAAGCCAAGCACTCCTTCCTCACATCTTCACCGAGCCCTGCACCCTGCCGCCTCACACCATGTCTTTTACCTCCAGCTCTTGTTTTACCCGCTCTTTGATAGAAGCTTCCAAACAGTAATGTGTGCCGCTTTATGTCACCTCCAGCTCTCTCTGCTACTCTACTGAGCATGATTGCCTCGCACAGGAGTCACTGACCATATCTTATATAGAGCAGTGACCTCCAACGATCAGGGCATGATAGGGATTGTAGTTTTATGTATGGTTGAGAGTCTCAGGTTGCCGAACACTGATCTATCGAGAAGATGACCAGGTCTAAACTAAACCCGCATGTTATAGGTAGCAGAGCTCTAACGTCTAGAACTGTACCAATATAATGTAATATATACATGAGCGCAACTCAAGCATGCTCGAGTCCGATAATTTGGCATACAAGTACCAGTGGCTGAAGACATTGAATACAGTACTACAGGAAGTCTGGAAAAACATGGATACAGCCATAGGCCATACTGCCAGAAGAAGTGCAACATGCACGAAATAGCTATTGCTGGGACGCTCCATGCTGTTTCTGCACCCCTTGCACCTGCACCTTTTGTTCCTTACACAATGTTGCAATAATAAAGTCAGAAGAGAAGACTGGTGAGTGCCAAGGTTTACTTCTTTGATGTTTCTGTAGAGCCAAAGGCCATGTTCACACAACGTATCATTTGATTAAACAAGAACTGTTGTTGCAGGTTTGCAACAATGGCCGTTATTAAATCACCGTGGCCGAACAATTTACTTACTATGGAATCCTGGCCGCAGTATATACACTCTATACAATGCGGCCAGAATTTCATGCGGCCGCACAGAAAACTGACTCGTCAGTTTTATGCGGCTGCTATTCATTGAATAGCGGCCGTGTGAAAGTAAGAGTGCAGGCAAGTGTGACTCCGGACTTGCGTAAAATTGTCTGCTATGGGTAATTGAAATGCGGGCACACCAGAATGCACACGCATTACAGTTAAAAAGAAATGAAATTCATCCGGCTGTTACTGCCACTGTCACTGGCAGCGTCCGTTCATTGACATGGACGTGTCACAGAACGGCCACTGTCATACCTTGTGTGAACCTGGCCATAGGCTGTATTTAGTACCAGCATAGGTATAAGCACTGCCACCGCCATTAGTACTCAGAATACTACGGTTCAGGGAAGAAAAAGAGTGCTGCACCTCACACCTATGGTTGATACTAGTACCTCTCGGCTGCATAAAAAACATCAGAATTCTGTATGTGAATTGATCAAGCCACACTGCCCCATGTACCTCGTGCAGATATCTGACACTAAGTCCACACTGTGCCAGTCAGCGACCACCACCCTAGCAGGCGTGCACAGTCAGGGAACGGGGGCCATGGGACGGCCCTGCAACCCCCCATGCCACAGGACCATACCCAAAAATGCCACACCAAAACCCAGCCAGCACCACCGGCGGAGGAAGCTGCCCCCAAACAGCACAAGTCTCGATAAGGTATTGCACTCACCATAGCTATCAAAGATAGAATGGGACAGACAGGAGGGATTAAAACCATGAGCACTCAGGTGTCTCCTGCTAATTGCGGTCATGTGGGTCTCACCAGGAGGAGTGCAAAACACGGAGAAAAGAGAGAAACAAAATACGGTTCAGGGAAGAAAAAGAGTGCTGCACCTAACACCTATGGCTGATACTAGTACCTCTCGGCTGCATAAAAAACATCAGAATTCTGTATGTGAGTTGATCAAGCCACACTGCCCCATGTACCGTGTGCAGGTATCTGATATACATGGGTCCCTACACTAAGTCCACACTGTGCCGGTCAGCGACCACCACCCCCGCAGGCGTGCACAGTCAGGGAAGGGAGGCAATGGAACGGTGGTACACGGGGCAATATGGCTTGATCAATTCATATACAGACACTCTGGTGTTGATTTTTAATATAGGCCTAGCGGCATTAGTATCAGCCATAGATGGGATGTGCAGCCGTTTCATTCTCTCCAGTTCGTGTTTCACAGTTCTCCCTCTCTGAACAGCTAGCATTCCTTTATAAGACCCACATGACCAAAATTAGCAGGATATGCCTGTGCTCACATGTCCGGACCTTATGTCTTCCCCATTCTGTGAGAGCAGCAATGGTAAGTGTAATACCATATCCATACTTGTGTCGTTTGGGGGCAGCCTTCCCCGCCGGTGGTGCTGGCCGGGTTTTGGTGGGGCTTTTTGGGTCTGGTCCAGTAGTAGATTATAATAAGGGCGTTTCGGGCGGCAGCCCGGGGCCCTGAGCTTCTGGGGGGCCCATGACCACCCAAAAAGACTTATACTTTCAGTGGTATATTGTCTCCTGGCTACACTTCCACCATGATTTGCAAAAACCACAGTTTTTTTTAATGGCAATTTTGCACAAATCAGGATGGCAGGCTAGTGCTGCCATAGTTACAGTGGGGTGGGGAGGGCCCAGGCTTGGTGAACAGCCCGGGGCCTATGGTAAGGTTAATCCGCCCCTGGTCTGGTCCTGTGACATTGGGGTTGCAGGGCCGTTCCATGGCCTCCCTGCACGTGCATGCTTTGCGGGGTTGGCGGTCGCTGACAGACATGGTGTGGAGTTAGCGTAGAGACCCGTGTGAACCAGAGGACCTGCGCGGTGGTACACGGGGCAATATGGCTTGATCAATTCATATTCATATACCACATACTCTGGTGTTGATTTTTAATATAGGCCAAACGGCATTAGTATCAGCCATAGATGGGATGTGCAGCCGTTCCATTCTCTCCAGTTCGTGTTACTCAGAATACTACTACCACTTATCTCAGGTATCTGACATGTTAGAAGATTCATGAAGGTGTCACTCAAGGTACTACATGATCAGCAGATCTCCATAGAAGATAGTGAAGAAGTGACACAAGTGCAGTAAAGCAACCAGGGCTGTTCTGTAAATGCTGACTGCAGCATCTATGGACAATGAGAAAGTCGCTCATGTGTAAATGTAGAACCTCATGTTATTCCAGCTATCCCTGTCACACAGAGCACTATAATCAATCTTGCCATTTGCTTTATTTGGCAACATGAGATTGAATGTCAGGGCATGAAGAACACCGATATCTACAAACACTGGTTTATTATGACACAGCCTTATATAGGGATATGCTTCATCTCCTCCGCCAGCATATAAATATAACTCAAAAATCTACTCATGCCAGCAGAATATGCTGTATACTCGTAGGTCATGTTTAAAAGAGTACTCTGGTGAAAGTCTTTTCCTTTCAAATCAACTGGTGTCAGAAAGTTATAAAGATTTGTATTTTACTTCTATTTAAAAATCTCAAGTCTTCCCATACTTATCAGCTGCTGTATGTCTTGCAGGAAATGCTGTTTTCTTTCCAGTCTGACACAGTGCTCTCTGCTGACATCTCTGGCCGAGACAGGAACTGTCCAGAACAGTAGCAAATCCCCATAGAAAACCTTTCCTGCTCTGGACACTTCCTGTCTCGGACAGAGATGTTCGCATGTTATCATCTCTGAGCAGCCCTTACAGCTTACATCACCATTTCCCTTCATGTATACATATATATACATGCAGTCTTGTGATGAGTATTGCCAAGACAGAACAGTAGTCATGGAGTGAAAGCAGCAGGTTTTGGTGGTTTCAGAACGGGGCACATAAGTAAGCAATGTTATATGCTTCTGCATCATGTTTATCTTTTCATCTGATGTTTGAGTATCCTTTTAGGGCTTGGATCACACTGTGTTTTTGCAATCCGTTTAACGTATACGTCTTATGGAAAAGGATGCAAAAACGGATGCAATTTTCCATTGACTTCCATTATTTAAACAAAAAAAAAGGATCGAAATGGATACCTTTTTTTTACGGACACAAAAGTCGTGTTGCGTGTAACCAATTAAAAACGGATACATTGACGGATTGCAAAAACGCAGTGTGAACCCAGCCTAAAGGGGTATTCTCAACTAAAGTAGTATAGTTATACTTGTAGGACTCATCCTGTTAAACATTTTTGCAAACACAATTGCCTCCTCCTTCTGATATGCTGCTCTTTCCCTTCTGTGGTTGACAGCCCATTGTCTGTTACCGACCACTACTCTGCTCTAAAAGCAATGGTCTGGGTGGTGTATATATAGTTATGATGTAGAGATATAGCTAGATAGTGTATACATACTGTATAATATATATAAGTATAGATATCCCATAGCAATATATACACCAGCCAGACCACTGCTTTTAGAGCGGAGTGGTGGTCTGTAACCTAGACAATGAGCTGTCAAGAATGGGAGGAAAAGAACAGCATATCAGGAGAAGGAGGCAAGGACTTGATAAGTCCTATTAGTATTATTAGTTAAGCCATGGATATATCAGTTCAATAAACAACATGTACTGTAGAATAGGCTCATGTAACAATGTTTTGGGGCCATACCAATCCCGTTGTCAGGTTTGTGTGTAGAAAATATTTTTAGTGTATTGTATCTATTATGTGGAATAAAACATTTTCAGCAAATGTAGCTTGCATGCGTTATAGTAGACTTCAAACTGCTCTGTTCTGTTTAGTCTCCATCCCAACATCTATCTCCCTGTGGGCTCCATCTCCGGCCTCATCTCACTCTTCTCACGGATGCACATCTAAGCTCACATAATATTACATCAAAATCAGATTTGATCTTTGTTGTGCAAGCATGAGAGAAAGGCCATAACACTGAGCCAATGTGTTTGTAGCCTTTAAAGCTCCTGGTTCACACCTGCATTGTATTTTCCATTTATCTGTTTTGAGCAGAACAATGGAAAGAAAAAAGGCACCAGTGGGTTTGTTACTGAACTGTTGTGCCTGGTATTTTTGATAGAACTGGTGATGGTGCCTCCAACACAGGTATTGTCCTAAAAAACAACTTTTAAACTTGCAGCCCTGTGTCATATTGGCATGGCCTAGAGTACCCATGCCCTTGACTGTAATTCCCGTTCGTCCCTCCTCCCCGTCCTCTTCACCATTAGAAATGCCCCAGGCAGGATCTCTCCTAATCATCAATTGTCTGAACACTGCGCATGGGCCATAACGATCCAGCACATGTGCAGTGTTCAGACAGGTGATGAAAATAAGAAATCCTGCCTGGGGCCTTCCTAACTGTTGAGAGGGTGGGAAGGAGGGACGGAGAGGCAGTGTAGGCCTAGGGCACAGACACTCTAGGCCATGATAATTTGACACAGGGCTGCAAGTTTAAAAGTCGTTTTTTAGGACAATAACTGCATCACCTGCCGAACGGACCCCAGGACAGATCTTCGATTAAAAGCAGCTATCTGAAGGTACAAGTGGTTTGGGGGGGGGGGGTCAGATTGTGGGTACAAAGTCACTTTGAAGCAGCAAAACTGCAACTCTCATCATGCCTGAACAGCCAAAGCAAAGCTCGTGCAATTTACTGAAATAAAAGCCTTCTTGAGGGCTGCCCTTCAAGAAAAATGGGAACAGCAGGAGACATTGTTGTCAACCTATAATTGATGCTCAAGGTCTCATGACGAGTTATTTAAATATTTTTTGTTGGGGCGAAGCCTGCAGCCGACGGGAGCGGACGCGTCTCTCCGGAGCTCCTGCCTGCAGCCTGAAACAAGCTACTATAGCCCGGCAAAACCGTCCTTCTGCCCGAGATATCCTTCCTCTGGACCCTTCCCCACCACCGCCGTTATGTCATGTAAGAGGGCTCCTCCTTGGTGGCTGCGGAAACTGTCAAAAGCGGTCGGACCGGTGGAGCAAGACGGCGCCGGCCCCGACACAGCCAGCTCCCAGCTGACACTCCCCCGGCCCGATACTGCAGCACACGGACAGGACTCTATTGTTCTCCCCGGGACCAGGGACCGGAGTACTACCCCTCCTGATCCCATTAGCCCTTTTCTGATCTCTCCGTGGGATGATCATCCTGAGTTTAATGCAATGACATGCAGCCCAACTAAGAGCACGAAACACATGCCTCCCTCTTTTACCAGTGTATTTACACTACCTCTAGCAACACTGCATTCATCTCTGGGTTCTCTCCCTAACACAGACCTAGCCTTTCCTTCCTCCTCAGCTTTGACCACATCTGGAGGGATACCTGCCACTGCTCATTCCTGACCAGTGCGCTTCTGGAAAATGTACTAGCCTCCTTTTGTACCTCCTTCTTGGATGGCTTGGAACGTATCATGCTTTCTGTTCAAGCATCAGTGAGAGTGGTGGAAGATAGAGTCTCAATAGCTGAACTGAGATTAAGAGACTTGTCTGAATCATATAACTCTATGGCCGCTACATGCAGGAAACTGGAGGCAGAGGCGACCAACTTGAAAAATCAACATATGAACTTTGCAGACTACATCAGGCTCAACAACTTAAAATTTAGAGGGGTGAAGACGGGTACTGCTGTGTCCATTATATCCTATGGAGGGGGGAGGGGCTGAGGGAGATGAGAGAGCAGGAAGTGGAGACATGAAGGTCAGCTGTTTGTAGACTGTCTGGGCACTTTTGCTAAATAAAACCTATTACAGAGTTTCTTAAAAATGCTTGTACTATTGATATTATTGTTTTCAGAAAAATGACAGTTACGCTTTTCGATATGACCAGGGAGAAATACGGGTGAATCAGACTGTAGTGTAATGTTGCAAATCTTGCTAAAAGGTTGGACATTGTCCTACAGGGTAGCTACCTATAGGTGGCACTAGAGACAGTAGAGACTGGAGATGAGCTAGTTTGCATACATTTCTCCCTTCATGTGAAGCTTTGTCATTACACAGATATTGTAATCTCATTTGAGGAGATAAGACTTTCTGCTATTAATCGTAGGTGCCATTTCTCATGAGAGCGTACAGCGGAGAAGAAGAAGAATCCCTTTCAAGCTCCATTCTCATTAATTGGAGTCTAATGGTTATTTGTATAATGTGAGGGCCTGACGTCCAAAAACTCATCACTACAAACATGGTTATCAATGCAAAATGCAGTAAGGATCTTGGCAAATACAGTATTAACATTAACTCGTACAGACAGTAGCAGGCAGAGTCCCAAGAGATGAAGAAAATGCATTCGTGCAGGACTGGGCCCATGGAGATCTTCACTGCTGCAGGACCACTTCTATAAACACTATGGGGGAGATTTATCAAACTGGCGTAAAGTAGAATTGTCACAGTTGCCCCTAGCAACCAATCAGATTCCACCTTTCATTCCTCACAGATTCTTTGGAAAATTAAAGGTGGAATCTGATTGGTTGCTGGGGCAACTAAGACAATTCTACTTTACACCAGTTTGATAAATCTCCCCCTTAGGTTTTTAGTTCTCATAGATTCTTCAGGGGGGTTGTTCATGGCAGGATATTGCACTAAAGCTGTTTAATATTTAGGCAATATAAACTTAGGGCCCTATTACACGGGCCGATGAAGGCCCGATCAATATCGTAAACAAGCGCCAGTCTGCTAGATTGGGGCTTGTTTACTGGGCCTGTTACACGACCCGACAATCATTTAGCAAGGGCTGCATGGACATCATTACCACTGTCCGTGCCGCCCTTACCTAAGCAGTTAGTACTTTACCTGTCCATGTACCCGGTGTTCTTCTGCACTCTGTATGCATCCCGGCTCCATGTCTGAGCTGACGGGCCGCTTAGCCAATCACTGGTCATGGTGCAGGGCAGTGATTGGCTGTTCGGCCTGTCAGCTCAAACAGGCTACTCTGAAGCTGCAGTGCATACAGAGCGCAGGAGAACACTGAGAATGTTAACAAGTAAACTGTTTGGGCAATCGTATCGCGTATCGCTATTACACACAGATGATTATAGGTCAGGGCCTAAAGAAATGATCAGCCGATGATGATCATCTCTATTACATGGAACGATAATCGTCCAAATTGGGCAGTTCTGGCCCATTATCGCTCTGTGTAATAGGGACCTTAGATGCATGAGGGGATAATGATAATGCAGGGATAATGGAGGGATAATGATAATGGGCATGCTTAGGCCAGGGAAAAGGGGTATGCCCTGCTCACTTGAGGGACGGGCAGGGGGGTACAGTAAGGCTTATTGAAAATACTTATCAGCTCCAGAACTGGCGTAGATTTCTGCAAATGCCATATGGAAGCCTCAGATAAATCAGGCATAGGGACGGGGCTTTATCTTAGATCATCTTTACTTGTACGCTGGTCTTGATAAATTTCCCCCAAGGTCTTCAAGTGCCCCATATTTATCACAGTGTGTTATACTGGTTGATAATCTGGTCTGTCTTGTCAAAATTTAGACCAAGAGGGAGATTTATGAAAGGGTGTAAAATTTAGACTGGTGCAAACTGCCCACAGCAACCAATCACAGCTCAGCTTTCCTTTCAGCACTGCCCAAAGCTGAGCTGTGATTGGTTGCTGTGGGTAGTTTGCACCAGTTTAAATTTTACACCCTTTGATAAATCTCCCCCCAAGTGTTAGGTGGCCAACTTCAAACTGGAATTCTGTAGAAACATTTTGGTGCATTTGGACCACACACCATGTTACTGAAGACACACCACTTTATCTCACCTGACAGAAAATTTCCAAAGTAGTGTCTAAAACTCATAGTAAATGTGCCACACTAGTCTTTCAAGACTTTAGTGCAAATTGCGTCAAATTCCGGGGTGCAATAGTAAATCGGGGCCCATGTGTACATTACTGCTAGACTTGAGCGAACTTCGATCAAATGCCGCACGCCCAAGTTCAAATAAGCATGCTCGAAGTTTACTCAACTCTAATTACTACCTCTCTGGCCCTTTAAGGACCTTAGCGGCACAATAATGAATTGTATTTTTATTGTACTGTTGTTCCGGTCTCTCAGAACCCATTAATGCTTCTGTTCCCAGAGTTGTAGAATATAGATTATAGAACATGTATATTCGTACTGCGCAAACAAATCCATTGGTAGCCGACACATAATACAGGGGCTAAATATAGAGATCTGTTAGCATTGTGTATGGCCACTAAATGAATAGTGCCCCCTGGTCCCTGCAGTGCTCCATCTCCATGTCATCTGGTAATTGGACCCTGTGTCTTGTAGAATTCCATTATATTCTCCACTATGGAGCCGGACATGATATCTTTTCTGTGCGCTCCCCTCCCGCTGACAGACACCTGCTGCTGTGTGTAAACACGATATGGGTAGCGCACAAACCAGCATCCTGTATATTAACAGTACATTAGCTTCTTGTATACAAGAGGAGGGAACGACAGGCTTTACAGCACATGGAATGGCACCGCCTGGACCAATAAAGGCTTCTCCATCTGTACGCACAGGTGTTTGATGGAACGGTCAGTACAGTCAGTGAATGGAGGATCAGGAAGCTTCAAATATTATTCAGATTTTATATGACTGTGGCCATTGAAAGCAAATAGACTCAACGCCACACTGTACACCCCTACTGCAAGGTCCCTGGGGGCCATGGATTAGTGCAAATAAGATCAGTGGGGAATGTCCCTGTCATCGTCATACATGACTCATGGTTTAACCCTTTGTGGATGAAACTGAATGTCTAATCTGCAGAAAGTACTGTGGGTGATAAGACTAGACATCTGATCGTAATGTAGACGCTATAGGTAAATCAAATTGTTATGTTTTATGTCATTTTAGTGTTAAGGATTTTTTTTTATATACTCTAATGTACATGGATGCATAATATACATAATAAAGTGTGAATACATAGCGGAAGAAATCAACCACTGGAAGGAAGAGCATGGACTGCAGCATTGTTAGTTCATATAGCTGGTATACTGGATTGCTGCCTGTGACCGGACACAGAAGAAGATCTGCTATGATGTGTTTTTTATTTTATTTTATTTTTTTGTACAGAGGTGGCAAATGTTAATGCAGCAGAGCGTAAAGAACAACAATTGTTTCCTTATTTGTGCATTTCTTTCCATCTTGCACACATGTGCTTATCGGGCCCTATGATTTGTCAGCAGCTTCCATCCAGACATGAGCAGTCTGACGGCCGGGACATCAGGAAGATGCTTCCACGCCATCTGGGTATGTGTTTTATATGAATTGTTTTGTTAACCTCTCAGAGAGAAGCTGTTAAATCAAAGCTGTTCTTTTCAGTTTTTAGCACGCGCCTCAACAGAGGGCCAACCATGCTTTACCCAGGGTCACTTAGCATTCAGAGCACAAGAAGGTGGTTGATGCTGTATGGTGTGTGTGTGTGTGTGTGTGGGGGGGGTGTACCTTGGTTGTCATCCAGAACTCCTAATAAACTGTCTCATTAAATCTGGTGAAACATACACTGATACATGGTAAAAGCTACAAAACCTGTACAAGGTACAGGAATTAGGGCACACAAGCTTTAGTGATCTACTACCTTGCCAGAGCAATACCGCCATAGTCTGCCACCTGTATGTCCAAGTTACTTTGGCTGCATATTTGGGAAAGCTGGGTTCACACAGCGTTACTGCTTTACCTCCCAGGTATATGTCGGGATCCTGCCAAGAAAGGAATGCCAAGGCATTCCACTGCACACAGCAGCAGGTCCATTCACTTTAATTGAACACATAAACGTACATTGATTTAGATGTACTCTCGTACGACACGTTATTGACAACAGCAAAATAAACATGATGGAGCAAGAATAGGCCAGAACAAAGTCATTGGCTCGCTATGTTTGGGCCTTTAAAGTGAATGGAAATACCGCTGTGTGCTGTAGTATACGACAGGATGTAGAGGTGCACCTGGGACTTACAGAATAACCCAGTGTGAACCCAGTCTAAAGCTGGTGCTGCTGTTCTTATGTCTACTGCTTAGAAACACTCTGTAGGGCTAGGTTAAAGGGGTAGTGCGGTGTTAAGCATTTATTCACTAAATAACACACATTACAAAGTTATACGACTGCTGAGCATAAGTATGCTCCTGTTGGTTGAAAGGTTGAGTTTTTTCCTTTTTTTGTAGATAGGATGGGGTGGTGTTTCTGTTTAAAAACATTTTGAGGGAGATTTTTTAAAACATGGTGTAAAGTGACTCTGGCTCAGTTGCCCCTAGCAACCAATCAGATTCCACCTTACATTCCTCACAGACTCTTTGAAAAATGAAAGGTGGAATCTGATTGGTTGCTAGGGGCAACTGAGCCAGTTTCACTTCACACCATGTTTGATAAATCTCCCCCAATGTTTTTCAACAGCCGCCATTTGATATGCAAAACCACGGCCGTTATTTTGAGTATGAAATAATGGCCTTTTTTTAACATACTACAGCGGTTGTCATTACAATCACAGCCGCTGGTAGATGATTCTAGGTTAGGTTCGAGATGGCCCTTTTAGGTGTGTCTTTTTTTTTAAGGGCCCATGAAAATTAGCATAAGAGACAGTGAAAGGATGATGAATTTAAAAAATTGTGTGTAAACAACGTAAAATAACGGCCGCTGTTTGCTAAACATCAACCGCAAATTAATGACACGAGCATTAATTTGACAGTCGCTGCAAACAGCAGCAGTTATTTTATACGTTGTGTGAACCAACAACCGTTGTTCTCATAAACTTCAATGGAAATCATTAAAGACTGAAAATAATAAGCGATCATCTGCCCAATCAGGCCAATACGGCAGATTATCGCTCTGTGAAATAAAGACAATGATCAGCTGATGACAACAATCTTTGGCTGATCATGTCTTTTGGTCCGGACTAAAAATCATCATCAGCTGACCGCGCAATGGTACATGTATTAGCAATGCGTGGCCAACAGCTGATGACTGTGTAAAGAAAATAATAAAGTATATACATGCTTCTGCCTTCTGCCGGCAGCTGCTGGTGGAACATCAGAGCCAGTGTCTAAAAGTCTCGGCCAGTGATTGGGTGAACGGCCTCTCACTTAAGAGACCGGCACTGGAGTTCCAACCGCGACTGCGGACAGCAGGATGAAGTCAGGAAGATATTATGGAGCGGCAGAAGCACTGGGGAGTGTGGACAGGTATGTATAGGTATATACTTTATTATTTTACACTAAAAGCAAGGGCTGCACAGACTTCGGTGATGTGATGTCTGTGCAGCCCTTGCAGCACAATAGCTACGTTGTGTAATAGGCTCAGTAAACAAGCAACGATCTAGCAGATCAGGCCGTGTAATATGGCCCTAAGGCTTGTTGAAGGCTTGGCCATTGATTTACAGGATAGCTCCCTATACGGACAATTTTTCCCTGGAGCATAGCAACATTAACTATCAGTATTATCTATCTCCTATTACATTAGAGTGTGTGGGTTGGGCACCGTTCTCACTGCACTCGTCTCTCAGTCTGTTTTTACTAGATCTGCCATGATTTTCCCCCTCATTGCCTTATAATGGGTATGGTTACATTTCCATATTTATTGGATAGAACAGCACAGCAGATGACTCTATTTTGGCCTTCAGGGAGCATAAGAATTTTGACAGAATGAACCTTGTGTGAACAATAGCAGACATTGTGGAGGGTCTGTTACATCCTCTCCTAGCACTGCCTAGAAGCCACAGGACCACGTTGTGGTGTCTAGTCATTATAGAAACAGATCTTATACATCACAGGCCTGTATATGTGGCACACTGCAGGAACCTGACGTTATGTAGGTCATATCCCCTTACAAATTGTTCTATATGTCCACACACCTTCTTGTTGCTGCACTTGTATTGTTTCTCTGATAAAGGTTTTTTCTTTATATATTGAAGACAACTTTTGCTTCCACTGTTTCTGATCTGCCAGTTCTCACACAGTACAGCAATACTGATAGGGAGCCTGTACATAAAGCTCAGGGAACCACAGAGGCTTAGTCTAAGGGACTGTTCACATCTTCTTCAGTGGTACACTGATGGTATATTAACAAAAAGGTATTCTAGTGTAAATAACTACCTAGCTGTAGAGTTTAATAGATGAAGCATAGTCTTCTTGTGACCACATTTGGACTCACTTGGGCCATGACCACACAACATTCTTTTTTGGCCGTTTGATGGCCGTCTTTGTGAGCTCAAATATTGGAATGTTATTTAAACAAAAATAATAGTCATTATTTTGATTTGGGCCTCAAAATTACGTCTGTTCACACTACATATATTTTCCTAAAACTACGTCCGTTGTTGCCGATTGCAACAATGGCCGTGATTAATGCGAATATATACTGCAGTACCGGCCAAGATGATCTTTTCTGAGCCTGGCTGCTCTGTAACCCGGCTGGCTCACGGAACGGCCGGTCTCTTACAAGGTCTGAACATGGCCTTAGGCAGGGAAGTTTCTACGTCATTTTGTCAACAGGGCGAATCTTCATAAAAGCAACCTCCCCCCCCCCCCCCCGCCCTTACTCAGTTCAGCCCTGGGGAAGGAAGCGGGGGCTTTTATCAAGATTCGGGTTACTAGGAAGAAGCAGTGTGTGTATTAAGGCATAGAGCGGTGTTGCACCCCTAACAGGTAATGTTCTACTGCATACAAAATCATGTAATTCAGTAACATCTCAGGCTCTGCACCTCCAGCATCTTCCTTCCCTTTTCCCACCTATAAGGTCCCATACAGGATGCTGGAAGAGCTGGGTGACCTCCTCTACACTGACATACAGGATGCTGGGAAAGCTGGGTGACCTCTACTACACTGACATACAGGATGCTGGAAGTTGTGTGACCTCCATTATACTGACATACAGGATGCTGGGAAAGCTGTGTGACCTCCATTATACTGACATACAGGATGCTGGGAAAGTTGTGTGACCTCCATTATACTGACATAGAGGAGGCTGGGAAAGCTGGGTGACCTCCACTACTCACTGACATACAGGATGCTGGGAAAGCTGGGTGACCTCCACTACACTGACATACAGGATGCTGGGAAAGATGGGTGACCTCCACTACACTGACATACAGGATGCTGGGAAAGCTGTGTGACCTCCATTATACTGACATACAGGATGCTGGGAAAGCTGTGTGACCTCCACTACACTGACATACAGGATGCTGGGAAAGGTGGGTGACCTCCATTACAGTGCCATATAGGATGTTGGGAAAGCTGTGTGACCTCCATTATACTGACAAACAGGATGCTGGGAAAGCTGGGTGACCTCCATTACACTGACATACAGGATGCTGGGAAAACTGTGAACTCCATTACCCTGACATACAGGATGCTGGGAAAGCTGGGTGACCTCCATTATACACTGACATACAGGATGCTGGGAAAGCTGGGTGAGAAGTGAACTTTGGTGCCGGGGTGGGGCTTATCGCGAGGGACGGTACTTATTGCAGGGGGGCGCGGGCTTATCGGGACATATCCAGGGCTCCCTCTGTGCAGGCTTCCCCCCATCACTAGCCCCCATAAGCTACTCACCTTTCACCCTGCTGCCTCCAGCTCCTCTTCTGGTCCCTCTGTGCTCTTCTGACTCCCGGTGCAGGCAGCCAGCCTGTCATACAGAGGCCACCTGCACAGGAAGCCCCTGCCCCAGCGTGCTGCTCCCAGCACAGCTAAAGGTCGTTCTGGCCAGGGGATCTGGAACTTAGATTCCAGATCCCCAGGTAAGCCCTGAGTACCCGCCCGTTACTAGGGCCGGGTAATGTTGGGAACCGCCAGGCACCCCCTAGCTGTGGGCGCTCCGTGCAGTGGCCCGGCTGGCCCAACCCTAGAAGCGGCCCTGGCCTTAGGATATGTTCACACATAGTATTTCCTTCAGTTTTTGGTCAGTATTTTCTCAACCAAAATCATGAGTGGAACTAACAGGGAAAAATTTGATGGAAAGTAGGTCTTACGCTCTCAGCTGCTCAGTTCTTTCATGTTCTCACATTTACTCAATCTTTCTCAACATTTTCTTGTCTACAAGGAGTGGGATATAGATGGCTTTGCAGATGGTACTACACCCCTAATCGCATCTATAGAATCTTTCCGGATACCTCGCCGTTGTACTGGAGGAATTGCGGGGATGAAGGTACACTCCTACACACTTTTTGGAGTTGCACAAAACTAATTCTTTTCTAGACGGAGGTATGACGCCTCCACCTTCATGGATTTCCAGTTGGCTTTTCCCGCACATTTTTCCTCTTGCACATCCCTTATATTCCAGTCAAGACGTACCGCCATTCTATCCTCCCACCGCATATCTCCATGTGGTTGAGGACATCAGCCCAGTTCTTTTGCACCTAGTTCTACTGGGATCAATTTGACAAGTATAAATCTAGCTCAGTGATGAAGGGGCTCCATAATCCCCCCGTTTTCTTTTTTCCCCCATCTTTCCTTCTCTCCTCTTTGCCCCTTTCTCTCCTTTTCTTTTTTATTTACCCTTCTTCCCAGCATTGGCTGAGTCTGCTGATTTGGATTCCAGCCAACGATAGATAGCTACTTTGAAGTACTACCTGTGCATATATATATATATATATATATATATATATATATATATAAATTATTATGGAAAGATTTGCACATTTGTTTCTGTGTTTTCACCCCACTCCTGGTTTTGGTTGGAAAAAATACTGACCAAAATACTGAGGGAAATACTATGTGTGTACATAGCCATACACTGTTATATGTTTTTTACAGGACATACAAGCATAAACTGTAGTTTGTGCCCTACAAACAGAATGTATATGAGCATTAAATAGACCAAACATAATAATACACTACCCCTGGTATACATTGTATGCAGCTATATACATTATATAACAGCATTGTGCAGCTGAAACTTGATGTGAACAGCATCAACAGAAAGATCCTTGAAAAATCCTTTAACCTTCTTGTAGGGCTCGGAAGAGGAAATATGCCGCCATAGCTGGGCCACTATACTGCTCAGTATCAATGTGCGTTGTGTGGGATGGGCAGACATTCAGGAGGGACCTATGTAAATGCTATACTTTAATAGACTTGCCCTCCATTCCCTTTGTACCTGGCCAGGAGTCTGCATATTACTTTTATGACACTTCCCAAATATTAGCAGAGATAAAAGCAGCTTTATATTCCACCGGCGCACAAAAGCAGAGAGCAGAGACACCGTCACCGAACAATTGTCTCGGAAAATTTCTCTAACTTTTCCATTGTATAATAAGGATTATTTTTTCCCCACTAATAAAATGCGTCAATTTGGCACTGTTATGGGGGAATCGTCACCGCACAAATGTTATACTGGAGACGCTGATGGATTGTTGGTCTTGTCGCTGCCAGTTTCTCAGTTAGAGCCTTGCAATTAATTCCTCCATAATAGAATCATTTATTGCATAATTCATCAGCGGAGAGAGTATTCACCAAGAAAAGACTGAAATGAGGGAGTCCAGGGCTGAGTCCAGGCTGTGATTAACCGTCTGGCGGGGTATGCCGTCCAGTAACACCCCGCCTGGTGCTCACTGGAGTGTGAGCGTTACAGCAGATGCTGTCATAGACTTGGGCTATTTCGAGTGATCGGAGACACTGCCTTTCTTCATGGCATAGAGATACTGCAGCCCCATATGTTGGAGGAGTCATTTTACATTTGTCTCTTGTGAGCAATACGACATAAATATATGGAAATGGTACAATTACGAGGCTTCGGGGATGTCTGCCTATGTAACAGATTGTATAATCCCACTGTCTCCCCTCAGAGCCGTGCTGCCAATCTTGCTAAGGTGTGAAAATCCTCTCACATGTACAATAGCTGGAACATGGAGGTCAACGCATTGCTAGACTGGGCTGTGGCTGTTTATGGGATGTTCTCTAAACTAGAAGTCATTTCCTAATGTGTTATTAACAATATCTTTCCAGTTATCAGAGGGATCTATAAAGCAGGGAGCTGGGGGAATCTGACACTTATAGCAGCTTCCCTGCCAGCCTATCTGCAAGGGACTGCAATTCAGGTCAACCACAGAGGACAGGAAATGTCTCCCGTTGTTAGCAGGGGCTGTTCAGTCAATAGTAATATGTGAAGGAACTGCTCTTTATATTCAGTACTTGCTTATTCATCCTTCACCAACCTTTATTCTATAAGGGGATCACATGAGGGATCCATTCATTCCTGTGATTACAGAGCAGCAACCACCAATAGGTGGCGCTAGAGAAACTTCTTTCCATCTTCTGGAGGATAGCTAATTTGCATACCCCTTTCCCAGGGAACATTTTCTGACTCTATGTGCGCCAGCTGGCGGGCTCTATAACAAGAAACGGTACCCCTTAACCCCTTAGGGACCAAGCCTGTTTGGGCCTTAATGACCAGGCTCATTTTTCAAAATCTGACCTGTCTCACTTTATGCGCTTATAGCTCAGTGATGCTTTAACGTATGCTAGCGATTCTGAGATTGTTTTTCGTAACATATAGTACTTTATGTTAGTGGCAAAATTTGGTCACTGTCTTGTGTGTTTTTTGTGAAAAACATCAAAATATAATGAAAAATTTGAAAATTTTGCACTTTACGAACTTTGAAATTCTTTGCTTCTAAAAAAAGAAAGTCACATGACAAAAATTTGTTACTAAGTCACATTATCAATATGTCCTCTTTATTCTGGCTTCATTTCGTAAACATATTTCACTTTTTTAGGGTGTTACGGGGCTTAGAAATGTATCAGCAAATTATCAAATTTTCATGAAATTTCCAAAACTGATTTTTTTAGGGACCAGTTCTTTTTTTAAGTTGATTTAGGAGGCTTGTATACTGGAAACCCCAATAAGTGACCCCATTTTGGAAACTAGACACCTTAAAGAATTAATCTAGGGGTATAATGAGCATTTTAACCCTACAGTGGCTGGAGGAAAGTATTCACAATTAGGCCGGAAAAAAATAGAAAATAGAAATTTTCCAATAATATATTTGTTAAGATTAAAGTATCTCATTTTCATAATAAACATGAGAGAAAATACACCCCAAATTTTGTAACGCAGGTTCTCCTGAGTACAATGGTACCCCATATGTGGGCGTAAACCACTGTATGGGCACACAGCGGGGCTCAGAAGGGAAGGAGCACCTATTAGCATTTCCAGTTCAGATTTTGATGAAGAAGTTTCTGAGCGCCAGGTGCGTTTGCAGAGCCCCTGTAGTGTCAGCAGAATAGAACCCCCCCAAAGTCACCCCATTTTGGAAAGTAGACCCCTCAAAGAATTTATCTTGGTGTGTGGTGACCATTTTGACCCCACAGGTATTAGAGGAAAGTATTCAAAAGAAGACAGTAAAAATGAAAAAATAGAATTTTTCCAATAATATGTTTGTTTAGTTTGAAATTTCTCAATTTCACGAGAACCAGGGGAGAAAACTCACCCCAATATATGTAACACAGGTTCTCCTGAGTAGAATGGTACCCCATATGTGGGCATAAACCACTGTGTGGGCACACAGCGGGGCTCAGAAGGGAAGGAGCGCCAATTAGCATTTCCAGTTCAGATTTTGCTGAAGAAGTTTCTGAGCGCCAGGTGCGTTTGCAGTGCCCCTGTAGTGTGAGCAGAATAACCCCCCTCCAAAAGTCACCCCATTTAGGAAAGTGCACCCCTCACAGAATACATCTTGGGGTGTGGTGACCATTTTGACCCCACAGGTATTAGAGGAAAGTATTCAAAAGAAGACAGTAAAAATGAAAAAATAGAATTTTTCCAATAACATGTTTGTTTTGTTTGAAATTTCTCAATTTCACGAGGAACAAGGGAGAAAACTCACCCCAATATATGTAACGCAGGTACTCCTGAGTAGAACGGTACCCCATATGTGGGCATAAACCACTGTATGGGCACACAGCAGGCCTCAGAAGGAAGGAAGAGCCAATTAGCATTTTCAGTGCATGATTTTTCTGAAGAAGTTTCTGAGAGCCAGGTGCGTTTGCAGTGCCCCTGTAATGTCTACAGAATAGAACCCCCCCAAAAGTCACCCCATTTTGGAAAGTACACCCCTCAAGGAATTCATCTTGTGGTGTGGTGAGCATTTTGACCCCACAGGTATTGGAGGAAAGTATTGAAAACTAGACCGTAAAAGTGAAAAAAATTGAATTTTTCCAATAACATGTTTGTTTAGTTTGAAATTTCTCAATTTCACTAGGAACAGGGGAGAAAAAGCACCCCAAAATTTGTAACGGAGGTTCTCCTGAGTACAATGGTACTCCAAATGTGGGCATAAACCACTGTATGGGCACACAGCAGGGCTCAGAAGAGAAGGAGTGTCATTTTAGTTACAGGCAATATGTGGGTGTTTACTGGTTATCTGGGGTCGTAATAGACAATCTCGGGATGTTTACTGGCTATCTGAGGTGGCAACAGGCAATCTGGTGGGGTTATGGGCAATCTGGGGTGGTTACGAGCAGTCTGTGCCAATCTGGGGTGGTTACGGTCAATCTGGAGTGGTTACAGTCAATCTGGGGTGGTCACGGGCAATCTGGGGTGGTTACAGGCAATCTGGAGGTGTTTACTGGCTGTATGGGGTGGTTATGGGCAATCTTTGGGTGTTTACTGGCTATCTGGGGTAGTGATGGGCAATCTGGTGGTGTTCACTGACTATCTGGAGTTGCAACGGGCAATTTGGGGTGGTGACGGGCAATCTGGGGTGGTGACAGGCAATCTGGGGTGGTGACGGGCAATCTGGGGTGGTTGCGAGCAATCTGGGGTGGTTGCGAGCAATCTGGGGTGGTTACAGGCAATTTGGGGTAGTTACAGGCAGTCTGTGGCAATCTGGGGTGGTTACAGGCAATCTGTGGTGGTTACAGGCTGTCTGGAATGGTTATGGGCTATCTGGGGGGATACGGGCAATTTGGGGAGATTACGGGCAATTTGGGGAGATTACAGGCAATCTGGGGAGATTACGGGCAATCTGGGGTAGTGACAGGCAATCTGGGGTAGTGACGGGCAATCTGGGGTGGTGACGGGCAATCTGGGGTGGTGACGGGCTGTCTGGGATGGTTATGGGCTGTCTGGGATGGTTATGTGTTGTCTGGGATGGTTATGGGCTATCTGGGGTGGATACGGGCAATCTGGGGTGGATACGGGCAATCTGGGGAGATAACGGACAATCTGGGGAGATTACAGGCAATCTAGGGTGGTTACAGGCAATCTGGGGTGGTGACGGGCAATCTGGGGAGATTAAGGACAATCTTGGGAGATTACAGGCAATCTAGGGTGGTTACAGGCAATCTGGGGTGGTGACGGGCAATCTGGAGTGGTTACAGGTAATCTGGGGTGGTTACAAGTAATCCGGGGTGGTTACAAGTAATCCAGGGTGGTTACGGGTAATCCAGGGCACTTGACTTTGGTGACAGGCATAAAAAAGTGCCGGCACCATTTGGAACAAGCGATCAGTGGTATATAGTATATACCGCTGATCACTTGTACTGGGACCACACCGGGTGGTCACCGATCATTGCCCCATGCTCTCCGCCACCTCCGGTGGTGGAGAGAATGAAGCTTTGATCATTTTTAGGAATCCATCACTGTGAACAGTGTCTGTTTACAGAGATGGCGGCGGCCTTCTTGGCCGCCCTGGGAGGGGAAGGTCAGTGACCAGGTCACTAGGGTTAACTTTGGGGACAGGGGGGGACATGTTCTCATCTCCTCTCACCGTGAGAAGAGATGAAAGCGTTCAGCTGCACTGGCAATGTCCGTTACCAGTAGCCGCCGTTATACTGATAATAACGGCGATCGCTGGTGAGGGGACTTGCCGGGACTGACCCCACACTCTGCCCCAACCCCTCAGCTACCTCCGATAGCTGAGAGGAGGGGCCTGTGGGCATTACTGACGCCGCTGCACTATTCTGCACCATCGCCATAAAGAGCTGATGGCAGCAGAATAGAGCCCATTAGTGATCGCCGTAAAAATCCGTATTGGCGGTCACTAATAACATAATACATGTATTCTCTGGGTCACTACCGTTACGGCGATACCACATTTGTATAGGTTTTTTTAACTATTATCACTTTGGCGCAATGGAAACTATCTTCCTAGCAATAACCCACAAAAACTGTCGCCGCATTGCAAGATCCATAGCGTTCTCATCTTTTGCGCGACAGAGCTTTATTTGGGCTTATTTTTTGCGGGAAGATCTGTAGTTTCTATTGATACCAAGTTTTATATGTATATGACTTCTTGATCTCTTTTATGACTTATTTTCTAAAGTGGATTGATAAAATACAGCTATTCTGCTACTGTTTTTTTTTATTTTATTTTTACAGCGTGTGTCGTGCGATATAATTATTGATATAGTTTTATAGATTGGGTCGTTACGATACCAAATATGTATAGGATTTGTGTTTTTGATCACTTTTATGTCATTTTGTGATTGTGTCATTATGTTTTATTGGGTATAGGGAATGTAATGCATCTGTATTATTGGGGGGGGGCTGTGTTGTGTTTGGTGCACATTTTTTTTCACTTTTTTTTACTTTTACACTAGTGTACATTACTGTACACTAGTGTAGAATACTTAGATCATTGATACAATACATTGCAGTACCTGATGTACTGCAATGTATTGTATCATGCCTCATGCTGACAGGCAATAGCCACAGCCACCCCTGTCAGCATCAGGCATCTCCATGGAGACCCCGGGGACCTTCATTAGGACCCCGGGATCACCATGGAGACATCGGGACCCCGGACGGCGCTGCGGGACATCGCGATCACGTAAGTGACCCACGGCGCCGTCCGGGATCCACTGGGACCCGTTAGATGCCGCTGTCATGGTTTGACAGCGGCATTTAACGGGTTAAACTGCCCGGAGCGGAGAATCCTCCGTTCCGGGCAGTTACAAGAGGGTGTCAGCGGTCACCCTGACCGCTGATCACCCGCTCTGCAGCCGCCGCCGGGCGGCTATTCGTTCCAATGCGTACGCCGTTAAAAGGCGTACGCATCGGAATAAAGCCCATTAGTTACCGCCGTTAAAAGGCAGCATGGCGGTCACTAAGGGGTTAAGGCTGGGTTCACACTACGTATATTTCAGTCAGTATTGTGGTCCTCATATTGCAACCAAAACCAGGAGTGGATTGAGTACACAGAAAGGCTCTGTTCACACAATATTGAAATTGAGTGGATGGCAGCCATTTAATGGCAAATATTTGCTGTTATTTTTAAACAACGGCTGTTATATTGAAATAATGGCCGTTATTTACTGTTATATGGCGGCCATCCACTCAATTTCAGAAATCCAGGTCCAGTCTCCTGAAGGCAGAATTTTAGTCTTGTACTGGTTGAAAAAAAAAAGACTAAACACAGGAAGTCCTGGCCTGTAGAGAGCGTCACGGCCAATGTGTCCATCAATCACATGACTGCCTTCTCTGTGAGAGCTCAGATGGCCTGGGATGCACAGGACTTCCTGTTTTCTGACTCTTTGAGAAAGAAAACAGGAAGTGCCATGTTTTCCATGATAACTAAAAATAAATAAACAATGAATGTAAATTGAAAACTTCATATCACATCTACTGTTGATTTAGATTTTGAAAGTTATAATGACAGGTACACTTTAAAATAAATTATAGTCCCAGAATAGTATCTGCTGGTCGTACTGAAGCCAGCCAGGAAGCTTGTTGGCAGACACACAGCCTAAGCAGTGCTCCTAGAATGCAATGACTACTGCTGCACTGCATTCTGGTAAACGTACCTTCTCAAACATCATATATTGTAAAGGTGTTTACATTTCAGCATCTAACTGAATTATGAATGCAGCTGTGGATGTTCTTGTACTATAGTACTGGCTGTAATCAGGGCTTTATTACCAGCTGCTGCTGCCCTAGGCACTAAACCTGAAGACGCCCCATCTTCACGCACCTATTGGCAATACCAGACCTGACCAATACCACCATAACCCCCAGCCCCCTGGAAAAGACATCAGATTTACTGGCAAGTCTGAACGGGAGGAGGGAAACTAAAAAAATAAAAACAAAAAAATTAGTTTTTTTCTGTCCCCCTGCTCCCTTGTGCTGCCCCCTGCAAGGTGCTGCCCTAGGCACCGGACCACGGGTGCCTAGTGGTAAATACGGCCCTGGCTGTAATGTGTAAAATACAAATTATACAATGTATCTAAATGTAAAGTCATATATGTGGGGCACATCTAAAGCGTACAGCTGAATACACAGTTCCATAGCTTCAAAGGCTGAAGATAAAGACAAAAGTCCTTTATTTTAGCCTATTTCCCTGCAATTATGCTCCAGATGAATACAAGTCAATTTCACATGAGTGTAATACATATACAAACCATGGTTGTTTGTATCTGTATGCTATTTTGGTGGGCTTTCTTCTAGACACGAAATTAAATTACACATTTAATTAAAGAGAAACTCCAAATAGGGAAAATTACTTTCCATTACATCCAGGAAGTGAAGAAAACTGGTCTCCCTGTAATCCACTGTCTCCTGCTCCCTCTTCTTTCCCCTCCTACTGGAGACGAAGACCATGTAACCTCTGTCTCACTTTAAGTTGGTTTGCTGAGCACAGACTGAGGATGCAGACCTGATACTGGGTAAGGCACGAAAGTAAAAGGTGGGGTGTGGGGAAAAGGGGTGGGAAATGTGTGGTTCTACGGGAGTGGGAGAAACAGGGCGTTCTGAGCATGTACCGCAAAGATTCCTGGGAGATGTAGTCTGAAAGCAGTACAGGGGAAGAGGAACAACAAGAGAGATGGAGCAGGTAGAAAACTGTATTAAAGGAGCGAGACTGTTGGAAAACCGCATGAAGAGTATATGGGGGGCACATAGGTAAGAACTTTGCACTGTTTGAATTTTTTTTTTTTTTTTTAACAAGGCTGCTTGGAGTTCCACTTTAAAGAGATGAGAGAAACCATGTCTTCCTGACTCAGATCTGGCAATCAGAATATTAAATCCCTGTATCAGCAATTTTTTTCCAGAATCTAGTGACTTTAACTTTTTTTTTTTTTACTGTGTAAAAAGTCATCCAGGTCCCTTTAGTGTATTTACAGTCAGTCGTCCATCACAACTTTCTCTGGCAGAGAGCTCCGCAAATTTGTGTGGATAGAAACTTCTCATTAAAGAAAAAAAAAAGTCTTTGCATGTCTTCAAAGAGGATCTGTGACCTCTCTGTAAATACTATTCCCCATGACATAACAATTCTGGAATATTCTACCTTTCAGCTCCATGTTCTAACTAAATAGCCAAGTGGGTGTTACCCATTGGTGACGTGTCTCTGCACAGTATCAGACAATCCCCCCCTCAACTGGTAACACCTAGTTGTGAAATTAGTCCTGCATTTCCAGGGATGGCACAATGCAGAGTTATAGGAAAAGATACTCCAGAACTGTTTTTTTCATGAAAAAAATTTTTTTTAACTAAAACATTCAGTTCAGGAGGGTCTTCTTTAAGCTCTTGTGCTTGGTTTATATGGTTACTTATTTGGGTAATATTAGCTCACTGCTAGCCATAATACCAGGTGTTAGTAATGCTGCTTTTTATGTCACAGTAGCTGTTTATGTGCCAAACTTCTTCATTTCTTTTGTTGAGGTGTATTAACCAGCAGATGCAGAACTATAGTGTATTATAGGTAGGAATATTAGTACATGTTAACCTGTAGTGTTGCTGCACCCAATAATGCATTGTTTGGATTGATTCAACCCAACGCTCATTGTCTAACAAATAGTGAGGGGTTAATGGCGCTTCACTGCAAAACCAATAAAGATGGTCCTTGTCAGAGATGAAATATCCGCTTTCCGCTGTGTGATCTGTAATACTGATGAATCATGAAAGGGAAAGATTGCGATTTCCAAAACAAATAAAAATCTATAAACCACAGGAGGGAAAAATGTGACCAATACAGATGTATTATAATGTATAAGTAACATTATATAGTGCCTGTACGGTGCGGCTCCAGCCTGCCCTCCGCTGTAATGTCTTCTATGAATTGGGACTATTACTGCCTTCTCCCGTACATGCAATAACCTTCATTTAGCTTGCCTCCGGAGTCATATAAAACCATTCACACATTCAGCATTAAGTGCTGAATGTAAATTCTGATAAAAGAAGATGTAATGTGTTATGTGTTCAACTAAGGAGGCCAAACACATCGTTCTCCAGCAATAACACAGACAGCATTACCCTTACATACATTTAATGGCGAAACGTCATCATTTGCTGCTTCTCCGCAAATGCACAGGTGAATAGATGCGGTTACTTTCATCTCTGTGCTCTTAGCCTGAATTTCATACCTTAACCATGGAAGGGTAGGACACTATTACATTGCACTACAGTAGGTTTAATGGCACAATGCTGTGTATTGCCAGGGATGTATGAGATGTACTCAAGATCCAAGGCTCTATCACGACCTTTAATGACTGATGTAAAACCAAGCAAAATAGAAAGGGTATAAAAAGCTGTAGGGAGCTGTACTGCTACAATTACCCAATATACTACTACAGACAGCAGCAATATGTAGCCATGGGAAGTCTGGCGGTTGTCTCTAGAGCCATACAAATTGTAGACCATTATCGGCAATCTTAAAAATTATATGGAGGAGAACTACAGGTAATGCAGCTCCCTAACCAGAGGTCCGTAGACTTGTTCCTCTTGAATTATTCCTTACAATGTTATTTTTGCACTCTGCTTTATAGGGTAAGCAAATGGAATGTTTGCACATTTATTTTCATTGCTAACAATAGTGCAGCCTACTGTGCTATTGCTTCCTAATGAAAAGCTGGAGTACAGCACAGCGGAGGGGAAACCAACAGAACCACAAGAAAGAACAGGAAATACCTCAGGCCGCTGAGCGTGGATTCATAGTCACGAGTGGAGGGAAAACTTTGTTATTTAACGTTACATTTTGTTGCTAAAACGTATGTTCCAAACACATAAAATGGATTAAAAAGCACACAAAGATACTGTACATTGTCTATCAACCTAGAAACAGAAGCAAATGGAACATCTACAGGACAGGGAAAAACTCCTAATCCACAAACATGGCCATGACTATAGGCCCTATTACGCAAAACGATTATCGCCCGTATTTGTGCAATAGAAGACAATGATTAGCCGACATGCATGATGTTGTCTTTCAACAGGTTGAGATGCCAATGATTAGCCTGGTAACAATCTGCTTCCATTGTTCTGAGTTATAGGAGCAGTGGCAGCAGACTGACGCTATCTTCTATGGGCTAACCAGACAATCTGACAATCACCCAGGCAGCAACCCCCTGCAGCCCTCCTGGCTCTTACCCGTTTGCATGTGTAATAGCACCGGCAGCGGGCGGGGGGACGCGCGGAAAGCGAGCGCTTAGCACTCTCCATATCGCCTTGTGTAATAGGGGCTTAAGGATGATTAACATAACTGAAACGCGTTAGTGGTTGGAATCCTGGCTACAATAAAGCTCTCCTTTATTTTTTCATTGAATCTGGACTGTGGGAGACTGTTTGCTGATTCCGAGTCCGTGTACACACATGATTGAAGGTGTCCGTGCATTGCTGGAGTGGTGAGATGGCTTTTTTCTTATCTTTCAAGGACAGTGAAGAACGCTCAGGAGTCCACCTCTCTGGACAGCTTGGGGTTTTCTAAGCTTTTTCTATAGTTTCTCCTAGGATAAGCTATGCCAGGTGTACAGCAGCAGATTACCCCTCCTGCCTCACAATTGCGTTTCTTCCCATTCTATGGTTATAAGATAATAAGGGATAAAACAGCAGGTTAACTACAGTAAATTGCACTACCTTACCTCACATACCTTAAATCTGTCACCTTTTCCTATTTAAACAATCCTTCTTTTTCCTGCTAAATAGCCCCCATTAATTTAGGACATTAGGGTTCTCATAAGCGGATGTTTGCACCTGGCACATTGTAAGACTGAAGACTGCGGCTTGTTACTAATGGCTCTCTGGTTATGAATAGTACACTCACACTGTCAGCGGATTGATACCTGCTGATCTGATTATGTTGGATATGTATCAGACTAGTGGTCTTTATTATAATAACTATGATCATGTTCTCTGGTTTAGCAATACATCATTAGTACATCATTTTAACTTAAAGGGGTAGTGCGGCGCTCAGAAATTATTCACAGAATAACACACATTACAAAGTTATACAACTTTGTAATGTACGTTATGTCTGTGAATCTCCCCATTCCCCGTGTCCCCCCACCCCCACCCGTGTACCCGGAAGTGTGGTGCATTATACATTACCTGATCCGTGTAGATCCATCTTGTGCCAAACGTCATCTTCGGACGGACGGCCGAGTCGCTGCTGCCCGTCCCCCCTCCGCCGCGTCACAACTGTGCTCAGCCGCGATTGGCTGGGCACAGTTATGCTCAGCCAATCGCAGCTGAGCATCGGATGACGCTGCAGAGGGCGGCCGGCATTCGGAACAGTCGGAGCTGTTCGCCGTCCGCCTGAAGAAGACGTCACTCGCTGAAGATAGAAGACTGGTGTCGGCACGTGACAGGTATGTATAGCGCACCACACTTCCAGGTACACGGGTGGGGGGTGGTGGGACACGGGAAGGGGGCGATTCACAGACATAACATACATTACAAAGTTGTATAACTTTGTAATGTGTGTTAGTCTGTGAATAATTTTTTACCGCCGCACTACCCCTTTAATAGCTTTTACATGAAAAAAAAGGGTTTTTTACATATGTTAGTGGATACCTTGAGCTTAAAGGGGTACTTAGGGCAGAATTTTTTTTTAAGGCCGAACGAGGCTGACATCCACGGCCACTTCCTGGTCTGAGACTGGGCTTGAGATGGGATGTTTCAGCCCCACTTATCGCCAGAGGCGGGACCCCACTATAGCCACTGACTGGTTGAGCTGGCCTGAAAGATCATGTCTTAAGCCCAGACCAGAGCAGCTGTATATCAGCCTCAGCGCTGGAGCCGTGGAGGTAAGTGGACGTCATTGTTTTTATCCACCCCTTCAGTTACGTTGATTCATGGACAGTATGTTGATTTAGAGTTCTTCACTGTCCTGTAGATATTCCAATGAATCAGCCTTCACGACAGAGAGTTCCATAGTCTCACTGCTCGTACAGTAAAGAATCCGCGCCTGTGCTGATGGTAAAAACTTCTTTCCTCTAGACGTAGAGGACTCCCCTTTGTCATGGGTTAAGGCCTAGGTGTAAAGAGATCACTACAAAGATCTCTGTACTGTCCATTTATATATTTGTACATTCAATGGTGACATATGAAAAGTAACAACATTGATTGTTCCTGATCCTCATCTGTCAGTGGAAACGCCCAGTGCTGTTTTATACAGAAAGGAAATCAGCTACTTTTACGTTCAACCAATCTGGTTCCATTATCTTTGATTAAGATGGAGCAAGGAGAAGGACCCATTTTTTCTTTTGTATATTTGATATTTTTTTCCAAAGGACTTAAAACTGTTACCTATATGTTGCCTATCTCAGTATTCTATATTTCTTTTTTTTACTTTCTTTAATCACTGTGGGCTCCGGTACCATCGTAAAGTTAATTTTTGCTGCCTTTAAGCCAAATATAAACCGTTGCTTATGGGCAGGTAATGGCTTTGCCATTCTTTGAGCTGATCACAATGGATGAACCCTGATGGATGAATCTGTCTTTCTAGATGCACCTAGCCAAGTGTAACGGATTGCACCAGACAGGGGGTGACTTCTACCTGTGTCTCCATAACTCTCCTCCATGTGCTGCTTCCATTTTATTAAGCACAGATCAGCGAGCACCGCCCTTCAGATAAATCAATTGGTTAACACAGCAATTAGTCAGCTGGAAGGAGCGGCTGAGCCGACAGGCCGCGCATAGTAATTGATGAAATGTTTTCTGTTGTGTTGTCCCGGTAAGCATGACATTGGATATATGCCGTATGTACAGTGGATGGAGAAAAACTGCAAGTCTGTAAAATGTCTGGCAGAGATGGGGAACTGGAGCCTTCATGTGGATTAATTCATTCAACAAGCTTCTCAGGGGAAGCTTTTTATACACCATGAATCTGTTAAACTAAATAAAGTGAAAACTAGAATATTAAATGTCAAAAATGAAACATTCAGTCATACGCTGAATACTCGGGAAATGGCCGGGCCGAGTCCTCGGTGAGAATTTTCCATAAATATCTTGTAACAGTAAAATGAATGTGATGCATCTGCTTAAGTGACTGACTGCGCTCCATCCCCAGTGTACCGATCATTATATTATTATACAGCTAATATAATATATAGTGACTGATGAACACGGGGGCTAGGTGCTCAACACAGTTGTAGAAATGTTTAAGGGTCAATGCACATAAGATGGAAATGTTAAGGATTTCCATGCAAACTTCCAAAGCAGAATATATTAGTAGATCAGAATCTCATTACAAATGTATTTTCTGCTTTTGTCTGTAAGCGTACCCCTGTATCATAGTGTATACTGCAGTATATGTTGGGGCTATATAAATAAAAATTATTATTGGTAAAGAAGTATTCCAATCTCACATTATTCTCTATGCACAGGTCAAGCTGATTGAAAAGAGTCCAACTGCTGAGACCCCCACTATGTATGTAAGAGTTAAAGGGGTACTCCAGTGAAATCGATCGTTGAGCCATCTAATAGTGTTTGCTTACCCTGCTCATAATGCCCTGTATTAGGTCCCTTATTGTAGCTTACTGAAGATTATTACGCCATATAACATGGCCAGGGCTCATTTACAGAGCCTATTACACAGTTCGATGATTCTGCAACCAGGTCTGAACAAACGTTTGTTAGACCGTTCATGCATCCCTTTTCTTTAATGACTTATCGGCCGCACATGCTCTATTACATGGGAAGATATGCGGCCAATGACCAGGACTTTTATATGGGAATGACTTGACAAAAAAAATGTAGCAGAAATCCTGATTGTGGCATTATGGCATCACAGTAGGGGATGTTGATGTTGGTGGGCTGCACCACAAGGGCAAGGTCAGGATGGATAGTATTTTTGTGTGTGTGTGTGTGTTTTATATATATTAGAGCAGTAGCGAAATTAGAGGGGGGCAAAGGGGGCGGTCGCCCCCGGGCCCACCAAGGCTGGGGGCCCCCGGGCCGGTCCCCCCCAGTACACTTAAGGGCCGCAGAGGCCGGATGTTAATTAGGCTGCTCTGCCACTTTAAGGCTGCCCGGAAGTAGTGGCCGCTGCACTCAGGGCAGACACTGCAGCTTCCTGTCTGTGTCTGCTCACTCTATACCAGGGCAGAAGAGACACAGACAGGACCCCCTCCTCACAGCCCGGGCCCCTCCCCCACTCCCTCACTACCTCCTCCGGCTGCTTCCTGCTCTCCTGGATGTCGGAACAGAAGAAGAGGAGGGGCCCAGAGTCCGACTGTGAGGAGAAGATCAGAGAACTGCACCACATGGCCCCCTCAGAGCTTCCCTGCAATTACAGTAAGTGCTGTGTGTCCTGGGTGCATGTGATGTGTGTGTCCTGGGTGCATGGGATGTGTGTGTCCCTGGGTGTATGGGATGTGTGTGTCCTGGGTGCATGGGATGTGTGTGTCCTGGGTGCATGTGATGTGTGTGTCCCTGGGTGCATGGGATGTGTGTGTCCCTGGGTGCATGGGATGTGTGTGTGTCCTGGGTGCATGTGATGTGTGTGTGTCCTGGGTGCATGTGTTGTGTGTGCCCTGGGTGCATGGGATGTGTGTGTGTCCTGGGTGCATGGGATGTGTGTGTGTCCTGGGTGCATGAGATGTGTGTGTCCTGGGTGCATGGGATGTGTGTGTGTCCTGGGTGCATGGGATGTGTGTGTGTCCTGGGTGCATGGGATGTGTGTGTCCCTGGGTGCATGGGATGTGTGTGTGTCCTGGGTGCATGGGATGTGTGTGTGTGTCCCTGGGTGTATGTAATGTGATGTAAGAAGAGATAAGTAAAACTGAGTGTTTAAGGCTATGTTCACACTACATACAGTAAGTTCCGTAGTAATCATGGTCGTTGTAACAATGGCCGTGATTTCTACGGAACTTATGTAGTACTGCCTTCTGAGGAATCCCGGCTGGAGTGTATACAGATAGGTAGAGTTTATTTAGTAGTGTTCTCAAACCTGTGACAAAACTACAGCTCCCATCATGCCCTTCTGGCAGGAGATAGTGGGGATTGTAGTTTAGGAACAGCAGGAGGGTCACATGTTGGAGAATACTTTACTAA
Source organism: Dendropsophus ebraccatus (assembly GCF_027789765.1). NCBI lineage: Eukaryota > Metazoa > Chordata > Amphibia > Anura > Hylidae > Dendropsophus > Dendropsophus ebraccatus. The sequence goes on from NC_091467.1 coordinate 33,456,308, forward strand.
ATAAACTGTACCCCTAAATGATTGCTTCCTAACAGTGGCTCCTCAGCTGTTACCAAACTAAAACTCTCATCATGTCCTGCCACCAGGGTACAATGGGAGTTGTAGTTTTGCCACTGGTAGGGAAACCATAATTTAGGAGGGAGGTTTATTTAGTATAGTGTTCTCCAACATGTGACCCTTCAGTCGCTACAAGACTAGAACTCCCATCATGTCCTGACATAATGGAGGTTGTAGTTAAGGAACAGCTGAGGAGACACTGGTTGGAAAACAATGATTTAGGAGGTCAGTAGTAAAGTACATTAGAGGGGACAGTGGTACAGTACATTAGAGGGGACAGTGGTACAGCACATTAGAGGACAGTGGTACAGCACATTAGAGGACAGTGGTACAGTACATTAGAGGAGACAGTGATACAGTACATTAGAGGACAGTGGTACAGTACATTAGAGGACAGTGGTACAGTACATTAGAGAGGACAGTGGTACAGTACATTAGGGAAGGACAGTGGTACAGTACATTAGAGGGCAGTGGTACAGTACATTAGAGGGGACAGTGGTACAGTACATTAGAGAGGACAGTGGTACAGTACATTAGAGGACAGTGGTACAATACATTAGAGAGGACAGTGGTACAGCACATTAGAGGACAGTGGTACAGCACATTAGAGGACAGTAGTACAGCACATTAGAGGACAGTGGTACAGTACATGAGAGAGGACAATGGTACAATACATTAGAGAGGACAGTGGTACAGTACATTAGAGGACAGTGGTACAGTACATTAGAGGACAGTGGTACAGTACATGAGAGAGGACAGTGGTACGGTACATTACAGGGGGCAGTGGTACAGTACATTGGAGGGCAGTAGTAATATAGTTTACTAGGTAGGCAGTGGCAAACTACATTGTGGGCACAGTATAATACGGGGACAGTGGCACTATTTAATATAAAAACAGTTCATAAGAGGCACAGTTTATACAGGGGGGCGGTGGCAGTAGTGGATTATAATAGGGGCGTTCCGGGCGGCAGCCCGGGGCCCTGAGCTCCTGGGGGGCCCATGACCACCCAAAAAGACTTATACTTTCAGTGGTGTACGGTCTCCTGGCTACACTTCTGCCATGATTTTCAAAAAATCACACTTTTTTTATGGCAATTTTGCACAAATCAGGACATCATGACATTATCTATCCTGTACTATGAACGCCAGGCTAATGCTGCCATAGTTACAGTGGGGTGGGGGGGCCCAGGCTTGGTGAACAGGGGTGGGGGGGGTCCCAGGCTTGGTGAACAGCCCCGGGCCTATGGTAAAGTTAATCCGCCCCTGGGCGGTGGTACAGTTCATTAGGACAAAGGGGTACCATTTATTTAGCACAAAGGGGGGGGCTAACTGCAGATGGAGGCACAAGTGGGGGCCCAACTAGTGTTGAGGGCATAAGGGGGGGGCTAACTACAGAGGGCAAAGAGAGGGAACACAACTACAGATGGGGCATGAAGAGGATGTCTTACTACAGATGAGGACACAATGATGGATACAGTGGCACAGAGAGGTCTAACTACCAAATGTGCTGGAGCAAAGAAGATAAAATGTTTTTGCAGCGAACAGCCATGGTCTGGGTCGGACAGAAAGCAAAAACAAAAGGTAGTGACTCTGACCAGAGAAGACGCCGCCTTTGAGTCACTGAATATAAGTCACTGTGTAGAACTGGCATCTACCAATATAGTACCAATAGGGAGGGTATTATTCTTGGTACAGTATAAGCTTTTATTTAGTACAGTGGTAATGGCAGTGGTCATGGTGCAGCAGTGTTATTTGTCCCATGTATACTGGTAATTTTGGTAATACTGGTACACTGGATTTGCTAGCAACTATCTTGTTGTAAATGGATAAAGTTGCAATAAGTCTCATCTCCATGCTGTGACTAAGAGTACTATTACACGGCCCGATAATAACTGTAAATGAGCGCCGATCTGCTAGATCGGAGCTCGTTTACTGGGCCTATTACACGGCCCGATAATCGTTTAACAAGGGCTGCATGGACATTGTTACCAATGTCCTTGCAGCCCTTGCTTAAACTGTATAAATTACCTATCCATGGTCCAGGGCTCCTCCTGTGCTCTGCTTCTCACTGCGTCCCGCGCGCTGCAGCTCCAGAGCGGCTTGTCTCAGCTGACAGGCCGTTTAGTCCATCACTGGCGGTCCCGGCCAGTGATGGGCTGAGCGGCCTGTCAGCTAAGACAGACCGCTCTGCAGCTGCAGCTTGCGGAACCCGGGGAGATGCAGAGCACAAGAGGAGCCCTGCAGCATGGATAGGTAGCGTATACAGTTTGAAAATCGTCAGCCGCGCATTGCTATAACACGTAGCGATGCACGGTTGGCGCCTGACAATTATAGGTCCAGACCTATATCAATGATCAGCTGATGATTGTTGTCATCAGCTGATCGTTGTGTTTATTACACGGAGCGATAATTGGCCAGATAGGGCTGATTCGGCAGATTATTGTTCCTTGTAATAGGGCCCTAAAACCCAAGGGGACCTGATCACCAGTTATTCTATTATAAGGTTTTACCCACTATCTTTAACCCTTGCAATGTAAAGTATTTTTGACTGTTAATGATATACAGTACTTTCATTTACAGTTTTTAAATAATAAAACAGAAAAACAAGTAAAAAAATTAAACGTCTCCTATATAGTCTCAATAGCAATGCAAAGGTTGAAAGCAGCCATAGACCTGCTGGGATTAGAGTCAATGTAAGTAGGTTCTGCTGCGTGAATTACACAGCAAGGGGGCCCATCTAAAGCTCTGACACCCAAAGGCACATATAAACCTGCAGTTGGCCCTGGCAATACTGTCTACAATGTGTTTCTCCCATATAGTGTTCTATAAGTCGGTCATTGCCACCATCAGATCTCTTTCCCTCAGCTTTTGTAACCACCTAAAAAATGTAACCTCTTTCTTTCGGCTACGTCCCGTTCAAGTAATGGGAGCTGCAATCCTTGCAGTGGTACAGCAGTTAACGTAAATGGGATAGAACAGAAGCTGATTTATTAGACCATGCTTATGCGGAATCTATTATAGCTGGTGATACGGAGGCCCATAAAATAAATTGCATCAACCTTATAATTAAAAATACGAACAACAGTAAAATCAGAACTGAAAACAATGCACAACCTGCCGTTCTTCAGAGCGAGCCCCTCCGCTGGGTTCTCTCACACAACCGGGTGATTACAGTCTTAATTAATTTACTCTGTTATACTAATTATATAAAAGATTCAATAAAAATAACACTAATAAGGAAAAAAAAACAATACAACAATATATCAAATACTTTGGGTCACCACCAGGTCAAAAATCCAACAAAAAAACTCCGTAAAGCTTTACTGGATAAATGTCGAAACACTAGATCTGGTGCATTGACTTCTAAGCCTTAAAATCTAGAGCGAGACGGAACAAAGCGGCAATATGTATTGTCTGTATGCAACCCTGAGCGTCATAATATATCTAGAATGTCACATTACATTAAGATAGGGCAGTGTATCCATTATAGTCCAAGCAGGTATACTATAGTCATAAATCACTGGACTCTGGCAGCTGATGATACCTGGCCTAGTGGCTCAGCAATGACGTCCCTGACACAGTGCTGGATTTTATCAGCCATATTTAATGTTCCGCCTCATTTTGCAGCCATGAGTGTAAAGACTGTGAGAACTGAACTCCAGACTGGTATCTAACCAGTCACTTATGATGAAGTGCACAGTCAATTTACAACTTGCTTCTTGGTGAAGGCAGGTAGATGACTTCGACAAGTGCAAGTGGTCTATTAAGCATATGAGAGAACGCAGTGGACTCTAAGATGGCAATAATGGACTGTGTAGGCATACTTTAAGTACATTGGCTGAGGGGTTAGCATAAGAGTATATCTGATTGAGTGAAGACTAGTGTTAAGCGTCACCTTCTCCATCTACCTGACTATTACAGTAACCAGTGAATGTCACTGAGCGTACAGATGTTTAACAAGTTAAATATTGTAGAAAAATAAAATTAATACTAAATATACAGTAACTTGTAGGAGCTGGAAAATAAATGCTTCTATTCTTTGGAATAGGGTCTGCTCCAGACCATTGTGTCTATGTCCATATCTCTGAACAGCTAAGGTAAGATGTCTGTCCTCATAATAATGTACAACAAATACAAAGAAAAATTATGATCAGAAAATAAAAACCAATTAGAAAAAAAAGTTTCAGTATTTGGCCCTAATTAGTAAAAAAAAAGAAACAATCCCTTTAAATATCCAAACACATAAGGGGGAGTTAATAAATAGGTGTGAAATGTATTTTGTGAATATGAAATGGTTTCACCTTTCACAACTGACTGATGAATAAAATGTTGTTATACATAATAAAAAACGCTGTACGTATAATAAGCTACAGAAATGTATGAAATCCTATACACAGAGGAATAGAATGGACAAGAGTTCACACATAGCAATTGTTTGAAGCATAATTTAGTTTGAAACATCAAGAGAAATATTAGATACTTCCATCTGTATGATTCATATACAGTATATTTAAAGATTATATTTTATTAATATATATATATATATATATCAAATAAAATATATAAGTTCTCAGCATTATGATGCCGCAAGCTCTGCAACTGTTTAAATCTTTGTGCTACTATACTGACATGTGGTGTTAGTACAGTAGCATGAACATTGAAACATTAAAACAACCCCGTCCTATTATGTAAAATATGTTGAATCATCCTCCCTCCTGGAGACTAACAATTCATTCCATACATGGCATTACCTTATCTATCCTTCCCTGAGTTTTGAGCTGCTGCTTTTTGCTAAAGACATAGGAAACTGTGTGAGAGCTGCTGAGACCATCTCTGCTCTTAACCCCCTCCTCCCCCTCCTTTCCAGATGGCTCATGTGAACGACATCCCTGGCCAGTTGTTTATATACTGTGATTAACCCTTCCTGCTATAGAGAGAGAAGAAACAGTGCAGAATCAGCCAGTCAGGGATGTTGTTTACATAAGCAGTCTGATAGGTTGGGAGGAAGAGGGAGTGAGAGCAGAGACAGACTCAGCAGCTCTCACACAGTTTCTTATGGCTTTAGCAGAAAGCAGCATGCTCAAAACTGAGGAAAGTAGACAAATACGGTAATGACGTGTATGGAATGAATTGTTAGTCTCCAGGACGGTGGATAATTCAACATATATTTTACCTAACCAGATAACCCTTTTAAGGGACTTGAATGAAACACGTGAATGTCCCCTAAGGAGGTTGCAGTTTTATCACAAGCAACTCAGGTTCTTTAAAGCAGTTATCTAGTGAAAATCTTTTTCTTTCAAATCAACTGGTTTCAGAAAGTTATATAGATTTCTACTTTACTTCTGTTTAAAAATCTCAAGTCCAATCAGCTGCTGCATGTCCTGCAGGAAATGTGGTTTTCTATTTAGTCTGACACAGTGCTCTTTGCTGCCACCTCTGCCCGAGACAGGAACTGTCCAGAGAAACAGCAAATTTTCATTCTCCTGCTCTGGACAGTTCCTGTCTTGGACAAAGATGTCAGTAGAGAGCACTGTGTCAGACTGAAAAGAAAACATTTCATGCTGGACATACAGCAGCTGAGAAGTATGAGAAGACTTGAGATTTTTAAATAGAAGTAAATTACAAATCTATATAACTTTCTGAACCCAGTTGATATGAAAGAAAAATATTTTGGCTAGATAAACCCTTTAAACAGCTGTTAAGGTTGGCGGGAGTTGGACACTTACCTAATATTGGTGAATTATTAATGAGAATAGGACGTCCATTTTGTAAGGCTGGACAACCCTTTTATCCATCATGTTTTTGTACACTCAGACTAATCTCAGAAACAGATGACTTCTGAGTGTAACTATAGATGAGAACACTGGAAGGTGCTGCTAAAAAATCCTTTTCAGAACAAAAAAGTTAACTTCTAGGTTTGCAGACAAAAGTAATGATCAGGTTGTAGTTATTCCACTGGGTCAATATTTTAGTCACTTGAGAACTACTTAAAATTGCTTTTAAATAGTATAATTATATGAGTAACCATGTGTGCAGACATTGTCAATGTCTTAATGACCGAGCTGTGTGGCCAACAGTGAAGCTGGATGTCTGGTAATTGGTGCAACATAGACAAATACTTTGCCGCACTGATGACCCCAAGTCTGAAAGGAAGGATGTATGAGCACAGCCCAGTCCCAACTACTCAGCCAATATCGATCCTCATTACACAGACTTCTATAACTTTTCCTGTGAATTTGCATTGACTTTCGTATCACAGACAAACAGACCAAGACTTTAGAGAGGAGAAGCTGCAGGCTGTGGCCTCGTGGGAGGGGAACAAGCCAGCTCCTCCTGCTATTTGTGAATACAAATATGGCATATTATCACTATGCTACCATACCCTGCATGCATATGAGAACACAGCCATTTCTGCAGAATGCCATATTAGCCTTAGTACTGAGCTAAGTACAAGCAATTGCTTTTAAAATCCCTTGTAAGAGGGTCCAAGTGGGTCCCTGCAGTCTCCTTCTATTCCACTACAATAGAACATCTTGCTGTTCACAAAACCAAGGCTATAACCCCTTTTAGCTTTCTCCATGCCGCAGATTACTCATAATTATTTAGTTTATTATTCACACAAACAAAATAAGCAAAGGACAAATCATATCATACGCCAGGTCTCCATTAATCTGCACACTACAAAACTCCAAAGTCTCTTCAAGATGTCCCCAATAATCGAGTTCCTTTCTTATCTTGAGTCTCTAAAAGAGTTGATTTGTCAGCTGTAATGTTTCCCATACACTTTATACTTTTGTCTGCTGTAACCGTTCATGGTGGGTTCGGCCATTGGTATAGGGCTGTCCTGAATGACCATCAAAAGATGATGTTGGTGGAGATAGGGGATGGGCAGGGATTTTCTAGTATGCTTGACCCCTATCTCCATCGACATCATCTGTTGTTCTGGGAGAGATAAGCCGCAGTCAGAGCTCTCTGGCTGTGGCTTACCCCTCCAGATAGAGAAGATAGGAATACTCGACCGTGAGGAATGGGGAAAATGGGCTTCTGCCCCTCCATTATCATGCTACTACCCTCTTCATCCTCCTGCCCCTTCATTATCATACTACTACCCCCTTCATCAACCTCCTGCCCCTTCATTTGCAATTAAAACAAAAATAGCTATACTCTACTCACTTCTATGGTTTCTCTAGTCCTCCAGTGGCTCCTATACCTGCTCTGCATGAGTGTTGTCACTCGCGTTGGTTACCAGGAGGAAAGAGCGTCTCTTTGTGGCTGGAGGCAGATACTGCCTGGAGCCACAGGAGATACTGTCACAGCGGGAGCTTAAGGTTCCCTGCTGTGTCAGTACACTGTTAGCTTTAAGCACTTATCAGTGCTTATGGCTAAAGGTGCGTGGGGGGGCAGAAGGTCGGGCTTCCTGGGACATACCCAGACATGGTTTTGCTGGGACTCTTTTTAAAGTGGGAACAGTCTGGGCAAAATCAGGATTGTCAACTATGCATGCATTGAGCACTACGATCCTGCGGTCACAACACATGAACCCAACACCAAGGTACACAATATTTTAACATCAGGCACATAACTCAGAGTGCCTGTGATGTCTGGTTGCTTCCTTTAAATAAAAAAAAGTGCCTTCTAATAAATGGAAAAGGTTTACTTGAAACCCAATCCGGCTCATATTATATACAATGACATGTTTAATCCAAGGCTTTCAGTTTCATTCCCATCTGACAGAGAAGCGGGGGCAAAGTACATCAATCAAAAATTAATTTTGCAGCCTCATTACTGAGGCGGATACAGGGACATTCACCTGGAAATTTCTCCCCGTCCAGCGCCTCTCCGTCTCCATAAGTACATCAATCAGCAACAGACAACATTCATTTTTAAGTCATTTACACGGTGCAAGGAGTGATGACATCCTAATGCAGACACGATGGAGCTCCCCTGCTTTCTATACTGGAGGCTCATTAGACTTGGCCATATAATTTCTCACCAGCACTGTCTCTAGCCAGCCGTAAAAGAGTCATGATCCTCCCATCTACATCCCGAGAGCTAATACGCTCGATAAGAAAAGTCAAGTGTCAATTCCTGATCCCTTGTTGTCAGTGCTCTGTATGGATTTAAGTGGTTGCAGCTCAGGAGGCTTTTCTGTATATCTTACACTAAATCCTAGCTATTTCCTCTCTCCTCTGTGTACAAGGAGGACACACAACAAGTTATCGGCGCATAAGACAAAGAAAGCCATTCACCTACCCTCTGTTCTTGAGTTGCCACAAAGGTCTGGAATCCAGGGGCCACACCGAACCCCAACTCCTGGATAAATGGCGGCTCAGACTGGCTGTGGATTTGTACCTTTACTCCCGCCTCGAATGTGGTTTCTTCTGTAGAAAGAAAAAGAGATGTGAGCAACAATGGAGATGTCTCTATAAGGAGTAAAGGAAGAATATTTCACCCTAGATGCCGCAGTAGATAAGATTTGTTTCTTGTCAACTTTAACCTATGCCGTTTCGACAAGAAATTTATTGCGGCGGTTTATCAGGATGTGCACGGCAAATTATAAATTCCTAAAGAACGTTACTTCACCTGTAAATATTTAGTCTGATAAAAACCTGACTTGTAAATTTCCTTAGTGTGAATCTGCCGCTAGCTAGATTAACTATATATTTGTCCATAATACAAATCACAGATTTATAGATTTTCAAACCTTGTTTTATAGATCATTCATCTCAATTTCAAATAATACCACCACCATCTAGACTCAAGACCCTAAGGACCAGATTGAAGGCATGCTAACAGGCCATCTTGTCAAAATGGCCTAACCACATGGTATGCAGGGTAATATTAAAGGAGAAGTTTTGGCGAAAATTTTTATTAAAGTATTGTATTGCCTGCCAAAAGTTATGCAAATTACCAATATACACTTATTACGGGAAATGCTTATAAAGTACTTTTTTTCCCTGCACTTACTACTGCTTCAAGGCCTCACTTCCTGGATAACATGGTGATGTCACGACCCGACTCCCAGAGCTGTGTGGGCTGTGGCTGCTGGAGAGGATGATGGCAGAGCATCCCGCTCAGTGTCCCTCCAGTGCCCTGTGTCCCTCTGTGTCCCCCTGCCATCATCCTCTTCAGGAGCCACAGCCCGCACAGCTCTGGGAGTCAGGTCGTGACATCACCATGTTATTCAGGAAGTGATATCACCATGTTATCCAGAAATTGAAGCCTTGATGCAGTAGTAAGTGCAGGGAAAAAGCACTTTATAAGCATTTCCTGTAATAAGTGTATATTGGTGATTTGTATAACTTTGGGGGGGGGGGGGGGCAATACAATAATAAATATTTTGCCGGACTCCTCCTTTAATGTTTTAACAATAGGCCATTGATATCAGATCAGTGGGGTCCAAGTAGGTGAGCACTGTGGCCTCTTTAGGATGCACTCACCTGGAGATTTGACCATTAATTGCTTTAGTCTCATAAATTCATGCTGCTTTCAACTAGTGTTGCCTGGAAAAATCAAGGATGACAGTATCAGGTCTCCTAGGACTATATAAAGGCAATTTGAAAGGGGATACAATTTAGGCAGACTAAAGCAATCAATGGCTGAATACTCAGGTTCAGGTTTGGCCACAATTTTTCGCTTAAGTTCGCTTAACATTATTTACCAAGAACAACGCCATACACTTGGTAGTGGCAGTATCTGGAAATGCAGCCTGCCCCACTGAAGTGAATGGAAAGAGCTGCTATACCATACACAGCCACTATGAGATGTACAGCTGTGTAATGTGATGGCTGATGGTGAGAACCCTCAGCTTATAGCACCACCTCTTACAGTCACCTGCTGGTCTCCTGTATTTCCCAGTTACTGTGTCGTCCCGACCTGACAGGAACTACCCACTCAGCCAGTCAGTAATGCAGTAACTGCAGTAATGCCCTGCCTAGAGATGAGCAAAGCTTAAAAGTTCAATGTCTGGCAGCTCCGTGGAGAAGGTAGAGACAGCCCGAGGATTGCCTGGAAAACTTGGATATAGCCTATGGCTGTTTTTATGTTTTGCAGGCAATCCTGGGGCTGTCTCCCCTTTCTTCACTGAGCTGCCAGACACCAGGATTCAAAAGTTGAGCATTCTGCTTTGTACAAAGCTAGTCCTGCCTTAGTCCCTGATTGGCTGAGCGGGCTGTGACATCACAGGACTGGGAGGAGACAAGCAAGTGACTGTGAGCTGCAGCACATTGGCTGTGGGGGAACCAGGACAGGTAAATATAAGTTGATATGTTCCCATCACCTCCTGCTTACCCTGTTTTTTTACATTTGCCCAGAGTTCTCCTTTAAGAAACTTTAAAAAAAAAACACATATGCAAGAGCCTGTTGTGTGAAAGAGATTCTTTGCAGAAATGTAATTTAGGCAGAGATGAAAAATGGTGTGACATCTTTCCTGCATACATACAATCCATCTCAACAACTGTGTCATACGTGACAGCCTAGTTATAGGGATACACTGCTACAGTCTTTTCAGGGCTCTCCTAGTAACTCATCTCTACAGCGAGTCTACTTCATCAAAGGTTGAATTGACACTAAAATAAGAGCAGACAAGTAATCTAATAATGTAATGTAAGACTTTCCCTATCCATTCCTGTCATATTAACCAGATTACAGTCCATGCATTTCTCCCATGACAGTAAAAATCTAATTGAAGAACCAAAGATTTGGTTCTATGTGACGTCAAAGTCCTCTGTTCTGCCACCTAGTGAATGACAAGTATTTCCTTCTTTTATCTTTCTTACACCCATGTCTAAAGATTTAAGGATGGTTGCATGGTTATTAGAGATGAGCGCAACTCAAGCATGCTTGAGTCTGATTATTCTGCAATACTGGTGGCCAAAGAGGTTGGCTGCAGCCCTAGGGAGTACAGGAAAATGTTTTCCAGACAGCCTTTAGGCTGCATCCAACTAATTTAGCCAGTGGTATTCATATACAGAATGATTAGACTCTAGAATGCATGAGTTGTGCTAGTGTCTAGTGGTTATATATGAGCCGCACTGATGATAAAGGGCTTTATATGTGAAAACTACCCTACATAACAAATGCAGTGAAGTGAAGAAAAAATATCTGTGTAGATATCCTGGCACTGCCAAAAATTATTTCACGAGTGAGGTATAAAAAAAATTAAGTAGCTTATTTATTGGTAAAAACCAAAATAACGAAACCATAACAAAAAATCCACATAAACGTCTTTCGGGAGTCTCAACTAACTTCGTCAGGTGCAATCTAACGAAGAGAGTTAAGACCCCTAAAATGGGCACTAATGGCAATTTTTTTTTTTGTATGATTTTATACTGTTTTTTTTATCAATAAATCAGCTACTTTTATTTTTTATACCTCACCCATTGCGAAAGAATTTTTGACAGCGCCAGGATATCTACCCAGGTTTTTTTTCTCCACTTCTCTGCATGAATCTCCTTTTCTACTTCTACATAAAAAATGGCTGGGCAGGATGGGCAGTGTTTATAAACAAGGCTCACTCCACTCCATTTCCACTCTCGAGCCTAGCACTGAGATCTGACTCATCGGTAAGGTACCCTGCATCAGAGTGAGTTTCTGTGCTTGGGATGCTCGCTATGAATACATTGCATAGTAACCTTGCCTCTGTGGACTCCCGCCACTGTTTTTCCTGTGTCTTCTGCCTGTGATTTCTCCAGGTACGTAATACAAATCTCATTTGTTGTAAGCTGTTTGCGGCAAGCAAGAGGGGAGTGGAAGATGAAAAGAGACTGAAGGAATGAGGTTTGGCCCTTTTAATAAGTGAAGTGACAAGATCGGGAGAGATATTTACTCATTGGGGAAACTGAATACAGTTAGTAGACGAGATGCTGTACATCAGGGGACCGACAGGTTCTCATCTCAGCGACAACAATGACTGTCTGATAGGATTACAAGGCAAACCTAGTAAAAGGAAGGTCCAGGGAGTGCTGGGGCAGTGGGCCAATAACATTTGTATTCATTGCAAAAAACGACGCTGAATGTCGAAAACTGCTGGTTCTCAGGCCTGCTAAACACCACCGCTTCTTCCCACCGCACAGATACTACACCTTGTGTTCAGACTGTCAGTGTCTTATAGATTTTAGTTTCTCATTAATAACTAAAGGTTTGACATCTGATGTTATATACGCATAGGGTTAAACTCCGGCCCAACCTGAAGATTCATATTTCATACAAATCATTTTTATATCACAAATCAAGAGATACATTTATCCAGACATGTCATTACATTGGAAAAGGGCTATGCCAATTTCAAGAGAATCTGTCAAATGGTCTCACATAGAGCTACTGATCACTGCAGCTTTGTAGGAAAGTGGTAAAGTGAACTAGTATTACACAGAAATACATAAAAAATAGAGCTCCGTCTTAAAGAAAGAATGGTTTTATGCGTGATATTATTTGCTCTCTCTCATTAAAAACACAGTCCCCTAGAAGTGCCTGGAGGGATTATGTGAAACACAAATATGAAATAAACATAGATGCGGTAACAATAGAGAAGAAATGAAATCCCATAGTGCGGAAGGCCGGGCAGCCATTGGCCAGGGTAGCTGGTGCAGTGTTGGCCAGCTCTGTGGACACTTGTCACAGTAGCCCAGAGTGGCGTTGACACCCACCACCGGACAAATGGGTGCTGCTTCTGAGATTTCGGAAAACCCAAGTAAGAACAGACCAGAGTCCAATAACTTAACAAGAATAATGTCCATTTACTTAATATCTTCAGTGCAATGCAACAATAGTTTGACAACTGTAGGTGCAGGCAGAGGTAGTTAAAGTAGTTTGTAGGCAAGAGGAAAGTGGAGTAGAGCTGTATACTCTGCCGAGATAGTGCAGTGAAGAACGGAAGAATTAGAAGATACTCGTATAGATACCTTTGATCTGACCGCCTTATTCCCTATAGTGTCGGGATACCCGTCCTGTTTGGGTAGTATGAGGTCCCAGTTCCATTGCTCTGGGTTGAGTAGATTTCCCAAAATAGCCATGCTTTGCAGTAGGATACGTAGGGGATATGTGCAGCTTTGTCCTTCTGGGCTCAGTACCTAACTCAGGTATGCTGCCCTGTGTCATGTAAAGTGTATCCCTGATGTTGACATTGTGAACCTCAGTGGATGTTTTTCCTCCTGAAGGGACTTAGCACTGCATACTAGCATTGTTTATTTGCATAGAAATAGAATAAGTCTTTTGGTCCCTATCAAGGGTCCTGGCCTAAACCAGTCCCTGGCTTCACTGCAGCAGGAACTGTCTGTGTGTGTTGCTCTGACACTGAACTGACTGAAGAACTCCTCCCTCCAGGAACTAACCTCATTTTATGGGGCGATCTAAACTTCCTTGTGATTGGTGGGGCTGTGTGTGAGAGAAAGAAGAGCTGGAATAAGAGAAAGAAAGGATGGAAAATACCTGCACCTATGATATGATAAGAACAAACATGTGAAAAATACAGTTTATGCTGTTCTTAAGGCCCTTTAACACATGCCTAATATTGCTAATGTTCCTAGGAACCCTCATTTACCCAATAATCAGTCAAGGTAAAATGCAAATACTTTTCTGCAGTCGGTAAAATCATTGTATTGGTCACACATCTCTCTGTTCAAATAGGTGATGGGGGGGGGGGGGGGGGGCTATAACAGTGCATTCAATTAGCTGAATGTTTTAAATACCGATATTTGTTCATCAAGAAAGATGGCAGCTGCACATTTAAAAATTATCAACAAAAAAAGGTTTTCACACGTCTGCCCACTCCCGGTGTCATCTACCAGGTCTCCGGTGCCTCTAGTCCATTTAGCCAATCACTAACGGACACGGTACAGCCCCATAGCCAGACTTTATCTGAGTGGTCTCAGAAGTGAACGCCCGCTTTTATTTTCTGGTGCAGTGAGTCTAAGAGGTGTTCCCAAACTCCTGTTGCTAGATGGAATGGCTGCCCTAAACCTGTTCCCACCTTGATTGACAGTCAATTGAAAGCTCAGCCCTTACCAGATTCAAGGATGGGAGGGGGAGCAAGGAGGTGTTACAGCCCTCAACAATTTGGAAGCTTGGGAATGCCTCTTTAACACTTTGCACTTTTTTATGTACTGGAAGCACAGCTAGATAATTGAAAGGTACAATGTATCTCCTTGACCTTTAAACCTTCACCTTTTAATACTTTAATTTTTTATTAAAGTATTGTATTGCCCCCCAAAAGCTCTACAAATCACCAATATACACTTATTATGGAAACTGTACATAAATAGCTTTTTCCCTGCACTTACTACTGCATCAAGGCTTCCCTTCCTGGAAGAAGTGGTGATGTCACGACCCGACTCCCAGAGCTGTGCAGGCTGTGGCTGCTGGAGAGGATGCTGGCAGAGGGACACTGAGGGACACAGGGCATTGGAGGGACACTGAGCATCCCTCTGTCATCATCCTCTCCAGCAGCCACAGCCCGCACAGCTCTGGGAGTCGGGTTGTGACATCACCATTTTATCCAGGAAGTGAAGCCTTGATGCAGTAGTAAGTGCAGGGGAAAAAGCACTTTATGTACAGTTCCCATAATAAGTGTATATTGGTCATTTGTATAACTTTTGGGGAGAAATACAATACTTAAACACTTTAAAAATTTTCGCCGGACTTCTCCTTTAAGGTACAGCTTAGGTCTGAAGAGCTGAAAGGGGTTATCCAGCAAAAAATATTTTTTCTTTTAAATCAACTGGTTTCAAAAAGTAACTTAAATTTGTAATGTACTTCTATTTAAAAATCTTAAGTCTTCCCATACTTATCAGCTTCTGTATGTCCTGCAGGAAATGTTGTTTGCTTTTTAGTCTGACACAGTGCTCTCTGCTGACATCTCTGTCCGTGCCAGGAACTGTCCAGAGCAGTAGCAACCTCTCCTGCTCTGGACAGTTCCTGTATCAGACAGATGTCAGCAGAGAGCACTGTGTCAGACTAGAACGAATACACCACTTCCTGCAGGGCATAGAGCAACTGATAAGCATGGGAAGACTTGAGATTTTTTAAATAGAAGTAAATTACAAATCTATATAACTTTCTGAAACCAGTTGATTTGAAAGAAAAAGATTTTTGCAGGAAGTAGGAAGTCCTATAGGCCAAACTATGCCTTCTGGAAGGAGATCACATTTGCATAAGGTATAACTAGTTAAAAGACAAATTCAGCTGTAGATTTACAGTCGTCTCAGTCATTGTTATTGTACACTGTCAGTGTTAGGATAAATGACTTGTTTTGTGCACTAAATCTGATAATTACAGCATTTCTCTTGTGGATAATATAAAGCTAAACTACATGGAGATTGCACTTATAAGAAAAAGTTAGGGCTGGGCATGAAGCCATATGTGCTGAGAGAGCCTTGCATCACAAGACTGCCATATGGTGCCAGGAGCAGACACTGGGGGTGAAGTAACAAATTAAATCAAAGTAAAACCGTACAGGCTGTCACATTGTAAGTGTAGGTTGGAAAGAGAAGGATGAGCGGCCCGATATATTTTATACATGACCTTTATTCATCTTAATGTGAATTTTGAGGATGATTGTACTTTAAAATGACTACTGAGCCCCATTTCTGTCATCTAGGTACATATCTCTTTCCCTGATAAAACGCAGGAAGATGTAGTGTAGTTGACTTGTCTCCCATCACCCAGCATTGTAATGACAGGTGTATGATGTATTACTTAGAAGCGCTGGCATCCAGGTGACTACTGGACATTCAGCCTGGTACCTGACAACCACATGGATCTTATCACAGAAGCCAAGATGTAAAACAAATCATCACAGTTCAATGACATCAAGATAAGTCCAAGATCTCAAGCTGCTGATTGATAGTACAGAGAGCCGAGCAAATAGTCCACAGTCCTCCATGAAGCACAATGATGAGTGCAATACAGCAGCCCGTACTGTGCCGTACGTGGTGGATCTAAGGATGATATTCCACACAAAACAGAATCGGAAGCACAGTTGTATGGATTTGTGGCCATTGGGGATTACAAATTGAAAAAGAAAAAAGGCTATGGGGTAATTTATCAAGGCTTTATCAATTTCTTTTCCACTGAAGTCAATTGGGAGAGTCCACAAGGAATCAACAGCATAAATAAACTGTAGTTTAACATAATGCAATTCCAGAAACAACCCATGGAAAAGGGGGGGGGGGGTGCAATCTCTTTTACAGTTTTGTCTTTTGGATAGGGGATGGACCTCACTTCCCCTTGAAACAACTCCACTAATAATAAATACAGACTATGAAATGAAGGCACAAAACACCCTTTTTGGTGTTAAGATGGCCACAGCTTTATTTAAATCACAGACAGGACTCAAACAAGTCAGGTAAAGTGCTAGGTTACGGATACTGTGAGATCCCCAGCGTTTTGACATACAGCACCTGGCCAGACAGTAATAAAGGCGGTGGCACGTTCTGGCTGCCATTCTAGCAGAGCCAGTGTACTTTAAAGGCCCCAATGACCCTACTGATGATCCTCACTCCTGTACTTAACCAATGTGCCCGCCCCTGGATGACGTTACAATTCTGACTGGTCACTTCCAAGGCTCAGCCTGTTCACCACCATTTAACATCCTCTAAGAGTTAAAAGGAGTCCACCATAGCTTGCTTGCAACTTCCATCTGACTCCTGAACTGCCAAACCAAAGCTGTGACAGATAAAATATATACACTTTTTTTTATCACTATTTAATTTTTTTTTTATCATTATTTAAATTTTATCTTTTTTTTAAATCTTTTACACAGTTCTGCACACTTAATTCAATTATGAAAATTGTGCAAAACAAAGTGAAACCTTGACTCATAAAGAGTCAACCTCCAGCACTCAAAAAACTGTGTCCAGCACGAAAAAAAACCCGTGGAGGTAACCATCGCTGAAGGATTGCCCTTCCCATGGGCTTAGAGGCTTAATGCCAAACTGTAACAAATCAGCATATTGTACCATACACAAACATAATATTTACAATAAATGCATTATTACACTTGCAAAAAGAAAATCAGTTGTAAAGTAAAGATGAAAAAATCCTGAGACAACCCTGGGTCCCATTGGAGAGAAGTGTTTGTAACTATCAGACCACCACTTTCCATTTTGATAAGTAAATCCCATCAGTTCGGGATGGAATATTTTAATAAGTCAATTCAGTGTCTCTCTCTTCTGTAGATACTCTGCGTGCTTCAGACACTGAATTCTCATGTGGATACATTTAGTTGCCTCTTTTTGCATTTCGTCTTCTCCATGTATCCAGCCTAGTCTGTGCTGTCATAGATGATGGCCATAATAATAGGTTCCTGCTTTGTAATATGTAAATCAGGACACTGTAGCTGCCGCCTCCTTTACTGTGAGCCTCAGAAATATAGAAGCTGCTTCACACATCACGGCAGGTTGTAAAGCTTCCATTACCAGGCTTTTCCGAAGAACTTTGTAGCACGGATGTTACAGGCAATATCTTCATTTATCTGAGCTACGTACAAAGACGGAGATATTTCAGACTCCATTACTTCCTCCCATTCCCTCCCCCAGTAATCAGAGGAAGAATAAAAAGAATTGCTTATATAATTAGCTCTAATGATTCCTGCTATCTACTAGATGAGTGATAGAGCAATCTGTCAGACATGTCCAAACACCAAGGCAGAAGAGAGGGGTCCTAGTGCAGCCGCCTCCTAACCAACACATTCATAAGATGTCAATTGTATTCGAGACGTCTACAAAATTCTGTGTAAAAAATGTGCACTACACAGGTATGGAAATACTCGGGAATCAGCACTGTCTTATTCCTACATAGCAACTGATTTATAACACATAACAGCAGTGATGTGTGTGGAAGCAAAAGCTTGTCGGTCTGGTCCGATTCCACAGAGGAGCTACTATAGTACTGATTGGTGGAAAATTTACTACTGACTATGATAGAAAGATGCACTGCTATTCTGATGAAGAGGACCTCTGTTCCTCGAAACGCGTAAATATTGTGCACTTTTAATAAATATTTTTACTTTATTCAGCCTCTATTTGGAGTCTTTTGGGCAGCGCTAACATTTATGGATTAGCCACGCACCATTTTTGTACCTAGACTAGTCTTATTCCCATGGGCCCCCACTTGGGAGCATCCCGTTTGGGCTATCCTAGTTGGCCTGCAGCCCTGCATTCTCCACCGAAGCGCCATATCCTGGCATTTTCTGAAGACCTGGTACCCATTTGGGTGATATGCATAAAGCCCAAGGGGCTTGAAGGTGAGCACCCCATCAGCACCTTGCATTTTTAACTGACTTGTTTGTACGGTATCACACGAGGCGCTGCTGCCTGGTTTTTTTCTCTCTCCCTTGTCTATGATAGAAAGGTGTCAGAATACACAGAAGAACTTGGCGCCCTGGAGGTCCAGTTGTGCGGAGAATGCTGGAGGTATAGGTGCTGTTCGGCAGATTGTGAGTTACCGTATCAAGGCAAGATGGGAGTCTGATAGGTCTGATGAAGAGGGTTTCCCTCGAAACACGTCATTCTTTTGATTAAAAGTATTGTGTTACGCCTACTATGTCTCCCATCCTCCTTAATGCGGCAACTCACAACCTGCCTATACCTCCTGGATTCTCTGCACAACTGGACCTCCAGCGTGGGAACTTCTTTTGATCTTCTCTACTGGTTCCCCCAGTTTCTTGGAAGGGCTGCAGATGGCTACAATTACTCGCAGCATAGACTTGCAGCACGGCCGCCCAAGGTGAGCAGCATTTACTGTCTTCTCTTGAATATATGTACATTCTGCCCTGCAGAATCACGCTATGTCTCTGTACACTGTGTCTCTTTTCTTCTTTGTAGAATACAGAGGGTGTCATGGCTTGCTCTTTATGGGGCTAGTATAGACTGGTCAGTGTGTCCATGTTGAGTCCTTCCAAAAGTTTCTACTTTTGCCCCAGTCACACTGCAGACATTGTTCAGTAATAGAGATGAGCATGCTCAAGTCCAATTGTTCAGCCCTATGGCTGAAGAAATTGGATGCAACCCTAGGAAGTCCTGAGAGCCTATGGCTGTATCCATGTTTTCCAGGCAACCAACTTCTTTAGCCACCGGTATTCAAATGACAAACAATTGGACAGGAGCATGCTTGTGTTGCGCTTATCTCAGTTCAGTAATAAAGAACACGACAAAGAGATCAAGTTGTTGACTTTTCCTCTAAATTCTGAATTCAACCTGGTTGAGCATCTGAGGGATGTGGTGGAGGAACAAGTCTGATCTTGTATAAGATGTGAGATCTATCTCAAATCTTATACAAGTCAAATCCATATGGACGGTCAGTCGCATGCAACCAAGATGTAACAACTGTTGGAGCTTTGCCAGCAAAATCATGAAGTAATCGATGGCTGATGTGGGTTATTGGGATTAGAAAAGAAACACAGCTACTTTCTTGTGAAAACAGCACCACCCCGGTCATTCAGTTTGTGTGTTGATTACATATCCACTCCATTCACTTCAGTGGAACTGAGCTACAAACCAACACCCAAAATAAGAACAAGAGTTGTGCTTGTTCTGTAAGAAAGGTGACATGTTTTCTAAGCTTGTATAGCTCCTTTAAGGATCTGCTGGCCTCAGATACCACCGGTCATGGTTGCAAGTCTTCTAGATTCTTCACCTTGATGGTTTGGTGGCACTAGGGAGACTTATACAATATTAACCCTGTGGTTTTAACGATGGAGGTCGATCAGTATATTAAGTGATGTGACTATGAAGATAATTATACTGTGAGGTCACAGGCTGGATGACATGTAGATTTACTATTGTGTTACACATTTCTCAAGCTATCGGAGACAAATATGAGAGAATATGTCTTAGCTGTTGCCTTTATGAGATGCAGTAGAGAATTATACTAGGAGCATCTTTCATCTTCACACAGCGGAGGGCTCCATTTTATGGGTGAACTATTCCAGTGACTGCGGCTATAAATTTGCTTTGAGTTTGTGATATCCCTAAGGCTTGCGGTGCCTCGGCCAAGCTCCTGGCAGTGCCTCTCGTATGTAATGAGTAAACACTGGGGGCTCAGTCACATGGTCTTGGTTCAAAACATCAGCCCTTTAGCGAATGTGATCACACACTAGTCTGTGAACATGCTCTGGAGGCAGATGTGGAAGGCTTACGGATCAGCCGTATCTACATATAAAAGCCGCTTCTTGGGGTATAGGACAAGAAAGGGCAGATTCTCGGAGTCCTCTTGTCCTAATGAATGCAGCCCTGTCGGGCAGAATATCTATATAAAACAGGTTTAGTTATGACTCTGCTGTCGTAAAGGAAAGATGAGCTGAATGGCATTAAATGCATGAAATATTGCGGAGAAGAAGGCCGCTGGGTTGTCACATACCTGAATATCATTGTCGACTCAATACAGAACAATGATTCAGGGCCATTGACTGATTACATATTCTTAATGAATTGCTCTATGCTATTTTAGGACCGGCTTAATTAAATAAATGTCTGGAAGCCGAATATACAGAAGGGAGATTAAAACATGAACTAAGATATTAACCTTGTCATTGCCGGGGATAGAAGTCGAATTACAAGATGCTATAATGTGTGTATAGAGCAATAAGACAATTATGGGAGGGAGAGAGGAATGACACCAAACTGACTTAATTCTTTCCCCACCATCCTAGTTTTCTTCCATTGCAATAGATTCCTTCATATGACTTCCAGTCTTATTTGGTAACATTTCACATGAGATGCTCCTTAATGTAAGGAGTATTCATTTTCTCCAACTTTCTTATCTCACTTCTTTTCATACATAAAGGCCGTTTTTACAAGAAGCGATTATCGGCAGATAATGACTGATATGGCTAATATTCATTTCATGTAATAGAAGACAATGACATGCACAATGTCTGCTGATCGCTGTCTTTCAACATGTTGAAAGAGCAATGATATAGATAGCAAAGATCTGATGATGTCGCTCCGTGCAATGGTAACAGCAGCAGCAGACCGCCTCTATCTCGTATGGGCTCCTCGAATGATCTAAGGATCATCCGGGGCTCCGCCTCCCACAGCTCCTGTGGCAAACCCCCCTCCCCCCACACTTACACACTCGCTGTTGGCGCATGTAATAGTGCCGGCGAGAAGATTTGCTTTACAGCATATCTCCATTTGGAGATATGCTTTACAGCAAGACACATGGAAAACAACAGTTTAGAGGGAACTATATTGACTTCTCTCAAATTTCTAGGCATGCCCTGTAACCTGTGCAGAGGCCACTGTGTGGCAGGAAGAGCTAAACTGTAGCCTACTGCTGTATCCATGTTTTCCAGGACTCCCTAGGGCTGCATCCAACTTCTCCAAATGCTGAGCATTCAGGTTCAGATGAACGTTGCAGAACCCGAACTTTCGGAAAGTTTGCTCGACACTAGTGTCAGGTCGCTTTTAATAAAATAGGCTTAGACGATAAATGAAATGGCTTGACTTTATTGCTTTACTTTTTCCCTGTTGGCCGATAGCCCGCAACCCGCAGTGTTACATGAGACAGATTAATTACTAAGGATACTCTGCTTAACAACCAGTCTTTGCAGGGGGGTTGTCAAGCAACATATCCCTGGCAACCAGTCTATAATGCATTGAGGAGAGGGGGTTGTTTGGGAAGTCTATAACTTCCATTAGCACAACAACAAAGCAAAGTTTCAGGTTCAAGTTCCAAGATCTGCTAGATCGCCGCTTGTTTACTGGGCCTATTCCACGGCCTGATGATCGTTGAGCGAGGGCTGCAAGGACATCGTTACCGATGTCCTTGCAGCCCTTGCAGCAGCAGTAATACATTACCTGTCCAGGCTTCTCCGCGCAGTCTTCATCCCAGGGTCCCGCGCGCTCTATCTTCTGAATGGCCAGTCAGCTGACAGGCCACACTCAGCCAATCACAGGCCGCGGCGGTCCCGGCCTATGATTGACTGAGCGCTCCGTCAGCTGACCGGCCATTCAGAAGATAGAGAGCGCGGGACCCTGGGATGAAGACAGCGTGGAGAAGCCTGGACAGGTAATGTATGATGATGATGCTGCTGCTGTCAAATCGTCGGTCGCCCGTCATGCACCGATATTCAACCGTAGCGATGCGCGGTAGGGGAACGATGATTTTAGGTCTGGCCCTAAATGAATGATCAGCCGATGACACGATCATCGGCTGATCGTTCTCTCTATTTCACCGAACGATAATCAGCCGAATTGGGCCAAATGGGGCCGATTATCGTTACTGTGGAATAGGGCCCTTAGACTGCCTGTTGGTTTGAGTAACTTTGCCAGGAGCCACAGATGGTTGTGGAAGGAAAGAAATTCAATTACCAGGTCAGATCAAAGGAGGCAGTATCCCTTGGTTGGGAGTTGACACTGTGTGCAGTGACTGAGGATGATGGGTTTTGTAGTAATAGCTGATGCTTACAGGTGGCCTAGACCGCCACTAAATCGCATTAGCTCTGCAGCCAGTCAGAATAAAGCAGATGAGTCTTATCTGCTCTTGTTTATAGTTTTATTAGACAGGAAACCATCTCGGAGTCTTCTGCACGCAGTACAGGATGATTACACTGAAGAGGGGAAGAAATAAAGGTTTCCGCTCATCTTATCTGAGCACACCTCCCCAGGCGGACGCTGGTTAAATAAAGCACAGTACAGTTTCGGCTATCAGAAGCAGCAGAAAGATACAGCCAATTACAGCGGGGACTCCAGGATTTTATTAATCTCCTTTATTTCCCTTTGCAAAATCCTGTTCCCATAGTTAGTTTAGCGTTGGCCGAGTAACTTCTGATAAGACTTTTGAAGAATTGCATGAATTGCTGAGTCTCATACATTTACACAGTCACACTAACCCATTCAGTGTGCACACAGCCATTCTTCAGCCAAGACATCAAACTTTGTCTACCACCCCTAGAATGGTCGAATTCTAAACTATGATTTTAATAAAGGTCATAGGAATATACAGCTGTCTTACCTGGGGTTGTTGGTCTACAGGGGGTGCAGTACATAGAAGCGTTTGCAAAATGAAGAGACAAGTTTGCTCTACTAGTGTTGTTAGATTAAACTCTTTAGTTTAGTTCATATAACATTAAAAAGCATATACAGTAGTAGTATACAAATCCTTTGGATAAATGTTGTTCAACATCACCGGGAAGTTTCAAGCTGAACATACCTCTTGTCCACGGCATGGATTTATGTATTGAGCTTGACTTATCTATTCAAACTGGGCATTTCCAAGGTTTTTTTTTTTGGGGGGGGGGGATGGCATAGAGTAGGGATTTGTGCTCGGGATCACCACTAACAAGGAGAAGATGGGGTACAAAATAGCAAATTTCCTAAGCACAATAATTTCTTTTTGATGGTGACACTCTTATGAAAAGATGGAACCATTGAATTGGATTTTCTATATTGATGGCCTACCTTGGCCAAGAATAATAGATTGGTAAGGACCAGAGATGGATGCAACTCAAGCATGCTCAAACCCGTTCGGGATTTGAATACCGGTGGCTGGAATTGGATGCAGCCCTAGGGAGTCTTGGAAAACATGGATATAAACATAGGCTTTATCCATGTGTTCCCAGACTCCCCAGTGCTTAACTTGTTCAGCCACTGCTATTCGAATGCTGAATGATCAGAGTTGAGCATGGTAAGGATCCAAATTCAAGTCAATGGGACAAGCTGCAATAGATGAAAGAGTCATTACCAAACATACGTGGTTATGCCTAAAAAGGCTGCCACTCATCTAATAAGCAAATCAGTGGGGTGGTAGGAGTCCGATCCTCAGTAATCTGATATTAATGACCTATCTATGGATTAGCCTTCAATACTAGATCCACAAGAGTTCTCCTGACACCCTTACCAATCAGTCTGAAGGGGCTGCAGCTTGGCTGTCTTTTTCACTGTCAATGGAACAACACTGCAGTAACAATGAGCTGAAGTAAAGAGAGGAGAGGCAGCAGCACTTGTAGATACACAGATACAAAAATGTCATTGTAAATAAATACAGTACAGCAAAATTGGGGATCTGGAGCAAGTGACTTGTAATCCCAACTCTAATAATCATTTGAGGTCATGCCTCACGGACAGGTCGGTGGTAGCGCCCCACTAAGGTGCCTACCCACCGACCATTCTACTTAGGTGCCTACCCACTGCCCATCCTACTCAAGTGCCTACCCGCTGCCCGTCCTACTCAGGTGCCTACCCGCTGCCCGTTCTACTCAGGTGCCTACCCGCTGCCCGTTCTACTCAGGTGCCTACCCGCTGCCCGTTCTACTCAGGTGCCGACCCGCTGCCGGTTCTACTCAGGTGTCTACCCACGGCCCGTTCTACTCAGGTGCCTACCCACGGCCCGTTCTACTCAGGTGCCTACCCACGGCCGTTCTACTCAGGTGCCTACCCGCTGCCCATTCTACTCAGGTGCCTGCTCGCTGCCCGTTCTACTCAGGTGCCTACATGCTGCCCTTTCTACTCAGGTGCCTACCAGCTGCCCGTTCTACTCAGGAGCCTACCGGCTGCCCGATCTACTCAGGTGCCTACCTGCTGCCCTTTCTACTGAGGTGCCTACCAGCTGCCTGTTCTACTCAGGTGCCTACATGCTGCCCTTTCTACTTAGGTGCCTACCTGCTGCGCGTTCTACTCAGGTGCCTACCTGCTGCGCGTTCTACTCAGGTGCCTACCTGCTGCCCGTTCTACTCAGGTCCTACCCACTGTTCTGATGCTGCTGTTCATTGCAAAATATGTCTGGAAACCATGTTACTCACACAAGTACATGACTTGTCAGTAGGGCGCTAATAGGGTGCATTCACACGTTATGTGTGAAAATATGTTTTTTTTGCTGCAATTTCTAAATATAACGTATGAATTTACCGATTTCCTGTGACAAGTCATGCATCTGTGTCAGCTGGACAGGTACTGTGGGGAAATTGGAATAGAAGGGGCCTAATTTATCAAAACAGTCTCTCAGTAAAATTGGTCTCGTTGCCCATAGCAATCGGAGCTCAGCTTTTATTTCTTAAACTGCTCTATTAGACAGTGTTGATAAATGAGACCAGTGGCACACTTGATAGTTACATGAATTGTATTACGCAATGACTGTGCTACTTATTCACACAAATCTTCTTCAGGGAAGGATCTCACGGTGCACAGGCCGGGTAGCCAAATTGCAGTCGTGATGCAGTTAAGTATCCAATGATCATACAATTTCTATCGATCACTGGCCGTGCAGTTCTGCAAGTTGTTTTTCTGTAAAATCATGTTGCTGTAAGGGTTTTTTATTAACTGCACCAAAAATCTGCTGTAAAACTGCTTGTAAAATCACGTGGCTATTAAAAACAATAGAAATCTGCTTGTTCTCAACTGGATTGCAACTTGCCCATGTTTTGCCCATGTTTCTACCCCTAGGGAACGCTAAATGCCCATTTAAACAAGTCAACTAAGGGTGCTATTACACCTATGCTATGGCACCCCGATCAATACTGTAAGCGAGCGTTGATCTGCTTGATCGGTGCTCGTTTACTGGGCCTATTACACGGCCGGATAATCATCTCTGTTACTAAGCAGGAGATAATCCACAGCACTCAGCAGATACGGTGAAAAAAATGTGAATTTATTCCATAAGCAAAAGGTGATCCACATCAAACATAATAGCAACAAAAGTGCAGAATATAAAAAAAACCAGAGGAACGTTTCAGCGAACCAACATCGCCATTTTCAAGCACGGTAAGTGAACAAGTGAGCAAACTTTATATACAGGTGTATAACAAAACAAAACATAACAAAACATATGTTTTGTTATACACCTGTATATAAAGTTTGCTCACTTGTTCACTTACCGTGCTTGAAAATGGCGATGTTGGTTCGCTGAAACGTTGCTCCGTTTTTTTTTGTATGCTGCACTTTTGTTGCTATTATGTTTGACGTGGATCACCTTTTGCTTATGGAATAAATTCACATTTTTTTCACCGTATCTGCTGAGTGCTGTGGATTATCTCCTGCTTATTTAATCCAGCCTTTGGTCAAGGCAAGATCCGCTGGCACTGATTCATCAAGGAGTGCTGCTGAATTATCCCCTGCATCTCTGTTACTAGAGATGAGCAAACTTCGCACATGCTCGGATATTGACCAGACCAGTGCATGCATCATTTGATTATTGGAGGCTTTTGAAATTGGATGCAGCCCTAGGGAGTCCTGGAAAACATAAATGTAGCCTGAGGCCATGTTCACACATAGCAAAACAGCGACCGTTGCGCGACACGGCTGTGTCACAGAACGGCCACTGTCTGAGATGTTCACCCGACTGGTACTGCAGTATCGGCCGGGTAATCATCACTTCATCTTAAATGGAATGGAATGGAATGGCACATTAGAGTATGCCCGCACTCCAATTGGCCATAGCATCCAATGTAAAGTACGTCTGGGAGCTGTACTTTACATTGTGTGCACAACCTATTTTGTGCGGCTGCTGTTCACTGAATCCTGGCCGTAATGTATACAGTGTGTGTACACTACGGCCATGGTTCCATAGGCTGTAATGTAATCGGTCGCTGTCATTAAACAATAGCCGTTATTGCAAACTTGCAATGAAAAATACACTGTGTGAACTAGGCCAATAGCGTTTTCCTTGTTTTCCAGGACTCCCTAGGGCTGCTGTTAGACGTTAATGGTGTTTTACAGTGTTCAGCAGAACTATAAAACCAAACTGAAATATCCATAGTAGATCTGTACTGCTTTGCACATGCTTCTCGATGTGCCCTTTTAAATGTATTATTAAATGTATATTAAATGTAACCCCCCCAAGATACCAGTGGTTCTGTCAGAAACTTACTTCCTCTTCTTATTGAAAACCTATGCATGTACATCTAAGCCAAATGTGCATGTTTACAGGGGTATGGGGGGAAGGAATAGCTGTCAGCCCTGAACAGCTATTGAAGGTATTTTTCATACACTAGGTCCCCTTAGTATGGCTAGTGGCATAGAAGAAGATAACTCCATCTTTATAGTTGTCTGATAAATAATGTTGGGTGCACAGAGTTATTTTCTCATTATTCATTGTGAATGGGTCACAGGTCCACTGTTACATTATAAATGATTCCCATCTAAGCACAGCAATCAGTGTTGCTATCCTCGACACCTTCCTAAGAGCGGCCGTTCAAGTGATTGAGCCTCTCTATAGATATTCCTTTCTACGTACCTTTGCTTATAACTAGGCTTCCCATATAGAGCGATCGGAGCGGTAATAACACACATTAGACTTTTTTAATCAGATGTGTAATAATGTTTTTAATTTTATTTTTGTCGTTTAGTACTTGGAACGGTTCCAGGTTTTTCTTTTAAGCGCTATTAATCTCGCACCTTCCCATAATTGGAGCCCTCCAGCCTGACATCTGCCCTGCTGTAAGTATAATTTAGTTATTAAACTTTCGCAGCCAATGTATCTTCGCCCTTTAGTCAGTCAGAAATCATCCGAATGGAATTAGAAAGTACAATCTGTATGCTAATTCTATTTCATATGGGACTCCAAATCCCGTCTGGTTTACACAACACAATACCCCTGATAAGGCTACAATGCTAGGAATACAGAAGAGGGCTATTAGGCAGTGATTAGAGGGGCCACCTGCCTGCCCATAATTGCATGAAACCATATGAATATTCTTCTCTAAAAATAATAAAAGCCGGTCATTTAAAAAAAAAAAAAAAAACTTAACATATATCAATTATACGGTTAATGAAAGTGAACAAATTGAGTTTGTTCTTAAAATGGCTCCAGAGAGAGGAGTGAAATGTTTGAAGCTCGGCGTTTTGAAGTGCAGATGTTCTCGGTTATAAATAACATAAGACAAGGGGAATGTTCTTCAGAGAAAAGCGAACCAGTCTATGAAGCCAGTGGTTCTGAACGCCTAATAATTGGGCACTGTGGACACAGTGTTGGGAGAACGACTAACGTGACTTGATTTTGCGGTAGTGTTAGGGCTGGCCGCATATTAGCCGCGTCTTTCGCTCACAGCCGGCATGCTGGGATACATTTGGACTAGAAAGAAAGAAGTAACTGATCATTTTGAGACTTGCCAAGGGCTTACACATGAAAGTAGATAACATGTATCTGCCAACAAGAAGTGATGTTTAATCTCTCCAATCATTAGCAGCCTTGCTTGTTATTCTTAAGGTACACTTCATATTTCATACACTTCATACTGAAGTTGACTGAACCCGACACCAGCACTGAGCCTACAGTATAATGTATATGGGGGATTCCTGATTCTACACCGACAGATGATGTTGGTGGAGAGATGGGTTGGACATGATGGATTTTCATTGCCCTACCCTATTGTTCTGGGTGGGATAAACCAAAGTGAGAGCTGCCTGACTCCCCATAAGGAACATATAAATCTTTGTCCGTGCCAAATGTTTATTTGCATGGGGAAGCCGGAAGTAATAAAGGCCCTATTACACAAGACAATAGTGAGGAGCAAGGGAATGCCAACCTGTCACATCAGTGCTCGCTTGCCCCTTGTTCCCTGCATGCTGCCGGCACTATGACACGCACCAACAGCAAGTGGGTAAGAGCTGGGGGGGGGGGCTGCGGGAAGTTGTGGGAGGGGTTCCCTGGACGATCCAAAAATAGGAGCCCTTAGGGGATAGAGGAAGTCTGCTGCCACCACTCCCATTACACAAAGCGACGGCCAGCAGACCGTCATTATCATTCTATAATTTCAGCATATAGAAAGACAAGGATCAGCCGACATCATGCATGTCGGTTGATCGTTGCCTTTTAAAACGACTTTGTACCCACAATCTAACCCCCCCAAACCGCTTGTAAATTCAGATAGCTGCATTTAATCCATCATTTGTCCTGGGGTCCTTTGGCAGGTGATGCAGTTGTTGTCCTAAAAAACAACTTTTAAACGGGCAGCCCCGTGGCCAACGACCGGGGCTTAGATTGCGTATGCATTAGGCTGGCAAAACCTCTCTGTCCCTCCTCCACGATCTCCTCATCATTAGGAATGCTCCAGGCAGATTGCTTCCTATTCGTCAGCTGTGTGAATACTTAACATGGGCTGGATCGTTTAGACACCTGTGCAATGTTCAGCATGGAGAAAATGTTCCAGTGGCATTCCTAATGATGAATAGGGTGGGGAGGAGGGGCGGAAGAGTGGTTTAATGTTAGGGCACAGATACTCCTGTTGGGCACGGGGCTACAAATTTAAAAGTTGTTTTTTAGGACAATAACTGCATCACCTGCCGAACGGACCACAGGACAGATCTTGGGTTAAAAGCAGCTATCTGAAGGTACAAGTGGTTTGGGGGGGTCTGATTGTGGGTACAGAGTCAATTTAACAGGAGCTATTAGACCAAGTGATTGAAATTCCATATACCTAGCCCTTCCTTACTCAAATATTTGTCAGAGAAGAGTCAGGAGGTCTCCATCCATGTTACGTGGTTGGAGAGTTCTCATAAATACAGAAACTCCTGGAGGGGAGTGTAACCAAGTTCAGAAGATGATGATGAGGGTGAAGGATCTCACTTCTGTGGACACACACAACAAGCTTCTGAAATACTGGCACTATTGTTAGAGATTTCCAAAACTCAGTTGAATTAACATTGCTCTCTCCCTTGTGGAGTTAGTGTTTGTTTTAGTCTCTTTTTACCTTTTTTCTCTCTTTTATCCTCCCCTTTGTCTCCCAGGAGGCCCCCTCCTTGCTTTTCCTTTCTATTTTGTTGTATCAAGGAAACTGTTCAATACATTTTGTTATTATATATCCTGCAATTCAGATATGAATATTATTTTACTTTACGCATCAGGGGTATGGCTTTTTTGTATTTGAAAGCAAAATGGTCTAAAAGCTAGAAATGTAATGTGCTTTTTCATTATAGAAAATGTTAAATAAAAGTGAAAATAGTTTAAAAAGAATTAGTTTAAATAATATTAAAGGAGAAGTCCAGGGGATGCAAAAAAATGATTTTGCTTTGGTACATGGTTCTCAATTCTATTACCACTGTATCTGTGTTACTCTATTTTTGTTTCACGTTCATATACATATATGTGTAATGCATTTCAGATTAAATGTATTGGATTGAAACGCACCTCTTTCTATGTCCTGTACTATTTGATATCTTTAATAAAAACTATAATTAAAAAAAAAAAATCGGTTTGGGGGTGGGGAACATAAAAAGAGGTCATATTCACGTGTCCCGATGTCACAACCCAGCTGGCGGATGTTCTGCTCAGCCAGTTAGTGACTGCAGTGGCTGAGCGGGTTGTGACATACCTGGATCCCGGGAGAAGATGACACCCGGTGGGGTACGGGAGCCTGGTCATGTGGCACAACGCGGGCATAGGTACAGGTAAGCTTAATGTCTTTTTTACCCCCACCCCCACCACTGGACTTCTCCTTTAACACTGCCCATACTGACCGCATTGTGTGGGCAAAAAGGGCATAGTCGGTGTGGTGATGCTGAGCTAAGCAATGTTCCAGAGATATATGCAAATGAGCTTGCTTGCTGCATAAAAATAGTAGACTGCACCCCTCTATGAATCCAAATCCCTACGTGTAATAGTCTACAGTGGTAAACACTAGT
Organism: Dendropsophus ebraccatus; assembly: GCF_027789765.1. Taxonomy (NCBI): domain Eukaryota; kingdom Metazoa; phylum Chordata; class Amphibia; order Anura; family Hylidae; genus Dendropsophus; species Dendropsophus ebraccatus. The sequence goes on from NC_091467.1 coordinate 33,486,919, forward strand.
TGGGAAACATTGGTCTACGCTCTAATAAGCCTAGGATGGAATCACATAAAAAGATTTTGATTGAGTTGTCACAGACAAACACTTTGGCTCAAAAAGTGCACAAGAAACTGAATGCGAGCTTCTAATAAGGTTAAATATAATGACAGTCATCATTTGTGATTCCATAGAGGCATGGGTATAAGCTTCAAGAATAGCTCTTTTCTTACACATTCCTGTAGGTTTTGTTACATTACACAGTGCTACATGCCTCCTGTTAGGCCGCAATGACCTGGAAAGGACAATATCCATTCTGTGAATCTGAAGAAAACTGCCTTTAGTACAAAGCAAACACTCATTACCGCAACATTGTGCAGAGAACGCGAGGTTGACAAGGTCACTGCAGGACAACTGGTGAACCAACAACCTCGGTGACCCATTTCATTCAAGAAATCACATTATACCGAAACTGCCTTGATTCATGTACTGAGTGATCTTATGATGACTGTTCAATCCTAATTCTCCTTGATCTGTCGGCAGCATTTGATACTGTATACTATGAATATTAAAAGAGTGCCTACAGGAGTTTTGTGCCCTGGATGGTACAGAGCTCAGCTGGTTCAAATCTTTCCTGGCAGATCACAGAGCAAGAGTTCCTTAGGAAATGATTTGTGTTCATCAGTGCTATTTCACCTTACCTTACAGCTTGGTGCATTAGGGTACCATTTAAAGGGAAGCCATATTTTATGTAGGGCTTAAGTATGGTAAGTGCACAGCTCCTATCTGTAAATATTCTGTCATTCTTGTCCATAAAAAGTTAGAGGTTGTCTTATTTCTCTCCCCCCGGTCAGAAATAAGACATTCCCTGAAAATAAGACATAGTGCCTGTTTTTGAGGGGAAAAAAATAAGGCACTGTCTTATTTTCGAAGAAACACGGTATATATTGGCTTGAATTCTTACATGGGAAATTTGTGGTCATTAGTCTTTCACTGGATGTCGTAATAAACTTGATACATTTCTCAGACTTTGCCTAAATCCTTCAGAATAGTGGACTCTTACCTGTGTAGATCTCGGAAAAAACGCGGCTACATTTGTATTCGTCAGGTTGGATAGATGTCACATCAGGAGTGAATAAGTATTTATCATCTTCTCTATTTTTTTTAGTTTTTTTTGCTTGCTTAACGTATATTTCATTCCTCATTTCTCAAATTTCCCTTTGCTTTCTATATTAGTTCTTGTTAAAATGCAATAAAGAAATCTTGTATAAAGGAATAAGTGTGGGAACGTGTTCTCTCTGGTGTAAACTATAAGGATATTAAATGTGACAGAAACATTCTGTGATATGAGAAAATATATGAAGGATGGCAAAGTGGAAGTTTAGGCTGAGGGTTTTTTTTTTTTTTTTTTTTTTTTACCATTTGCCTGTTCCTGTAGTAGGCTACAGCACAAGGTTACCATTATTCACTAATGTAATATTCCTGGAAATGCCCTGAACAAATAAATCAGGTTTTTTGGGACATTTATGATTTGTAAGCAAGACTGCTGTGGCCTGGGGACGCGACTGAATGGCTACAGAAAATGTCGTCTATTCAAAGTAGTGTTGTTGTGATAGATATATTTTGGTATTAATGACGGAAATAGTATTGGCTACATTTGTCACAGAATTCCCTGAGAAAATGTTATTGTAGTGTTGATGACTATTTACTAGGTAAAAACCATAAATCGGGTTTCAGACTCGACAGATTTCCAAAGGCAGATTGTAAGCCGGAAAATATCAGAAGCTTAATTCTGGAGTCTGCACTACAGGAAAAACAGAAGATTGCACATGACTGTAATATAACATCCATAGCCAGCCATAAGCCTGAGTATTCTTCTTTTGCAGCTCTCCAAGTCCTTTTTCATTATGTATTTCTTAAAGGGGTATTCCACCCAAAAGCGAAAATATTAAATGCTAGCTGGTCTTACTCACTAAGCCCCCCTGAGTATTTTAAACAACCTCGCATGTTTCTAGCTGCCGCTGTTCCTAAGTTAAACGTTTTTCTAAAAAATGGTCTATATCCAAGATGGCACCAGGCGGAAAACTACATTTCCCAGCATTCATTGCATCTCAGAGCCAACTGCTAACTGCTCAGAGTCATCTTGTAGTATCTTTCCATGGCTGGCTCAATCTGCTTCTGCATTACTTTGTAAACTAACCATCTATCTATCTATCTATCTATCTATCTATCTATCCATCTATCTAGGCAAACAGAACGTGTTGCAGTGCCCTATGCTTGTAATTCTATCTATCTATCTATCTATCTATCTATCTATCTATCTATCTATCTATCTATCTATCATAGGTTAGAAAGGGAGAGATGAAACAACTATGTTTCTTTTCCCCTATACTGCTCAGGAGGCTTTCACTGTTTTATTGTTTCCCCGGCCCTTTTCCGGAAGCTCGCTGAGTGATGTGATGAGTCATTGGTGGGCAGGGTTACAGATGAGGTGTTACAGCTTGCCTAGCAACAGAAGAGACAGAGATCATGTGACTTTGGTCTCAGAAGGGATGGGGAGGACAGAGAAGCCGAGACAAGTGGACCAGGAAATGAGGATTTTCTACAGCTTCAGGGTGTGAGTCAGGATAGGCTGCAGACACGGCCCAATTCATGTATTAGAAACATATTACAAACAAGCTTAGTTTATGGGTGGGGATTAAACAGGGTTAAATCTTTCTTAAGTGGAGTAACCCTTTAAAGGGATGCCATAATAGTCTAGGGTAACGGATACCACCGTGTGACATCTATTTAACAAACATGTTATGATAGTTACTAAAAGCTTATGATGTATAACTTACATCCATTTAACAGACTTTGTTTATTCTATTACATGGAGTGACAGCCAGCAGTCATTATCATTCTAAAATGTTTTAACATGTTGAAAGACAAGGATCAGCATGATCATCAAGCTGTCTAATAGGCTTGGTAAGTGATCTCCAATTTGATAGATCGGTGCTCACTTACCCTGCTCTTTGGGCTGTGTAATACGCCCCTAAAGGCCCTATTACACTGAACAATAATCGGTCTCACTTGGCCAATTAGCAACCGTTCAAGCTGATAATCATTAAGTGTAATAGCACATGTTGAAAGTCAACAATCAGCTATATACCACATAGCTGGTGGGTCATTTTCCATTAACATGTTGAAAGATCAGCGGTGGTCTGCAGCACATCTCTCCTGTCACTGCGCCATTGACTTTAGTGGGCCATCAAAAGGATCTAATGATCATTCGGTCAGTTCCTCCCTCTGCTCTTGCTCACTCACTGTGCATGTAATAGCAAAGTGCAGTAAATGGGGATTGAGGAAGAAGAGAGTGCCGACCTGACAGGTTAGAGCTTGCTTCTGTAAAATATCTATAGGTGTAAGGCCCTAAGGCACTGCCAGACATTATCTTTCTGATAATAATATTACACAGCCCGACCCTATACTGTAAACAAGTGCCAATCTGGTAGATCGCTGTTCACTTAGGGCCCTATTACACGATTATCGTGCGAAAAATCATTATATCGTTTGAATTTAAACGATAATCCTTCTGTGTAATTGCAGGCAACGATCGAAAAATCATTCGTATATCGCTCATTTAGATCTGAACCTAAAATTATTGTTAATTGTTCGCTAATCGTTCGCTGTAATTCCACATTCGTTCGCTCAAGTTCCGCTTTTTTTGACTTATCGTTCAGTGTAGTTGCACTTAGTTCATTGTTTCCTGGGATCAGAAGGAATAAACGATCATAGTAACGATCGCAATATCGATCGTAGTAACGATCGAAACTAGCGATCATCGTTCTGTGTAATATGGTGAACCATTTCAGGTTAACGATTAACAATCTCGTTTACGATTGTTTATCGTTAGTGGTTAATCGTTAAAAATCGATCCATGTAATAGGACCCTTAGAGCCTATTACACGACTTGATAATTGTGTGGCATTAGTAGGACAAATAGGTTCTAGTGGGTGAGCCATGGCATGAAATAAGTTCCTGAAGTTAGTGGTTGTGATGCAAAACAAAGCCTGAGGGTCAACAATCTCTGATGCATCAAAAAGAAAGGCACTGCTGAAGTTCCCGACTGCACAGACTTGTTATCGCGAAAAATTATCTTCAGAGGTTCTTAACGCACTCATGCAAAGAAGAAAGATGCAAGATTCACAAATGAAAATCCCTTACAAATAAACTTTCCAGACTGTGAGATTCTTAAGCGTGAAAACGTGATGAGAGTTTTGAATAATTTCAAGATCATTTTAGGTGAAGAAATTACCGAAGTATTTTTACTGTAAAATGATGATAGCATTTCAGTGTTAATAAAGAACCTACATAGGCAGGATTGCTGCTGTAAAGCAAACTTTACCCTTTATTTTAACCCCTTGGGGCACAATAACACATTCGCTTTGGGTCAAAAAGTGGAAAAACCAATGAAACATGCCATAATTACATTTGAAATCTGAGGCATGTAGAGGAATAAGTAGGGCAGTGTGACGAAACCTCCTCCCTCTTGAAGTGTCCTTATTAAAATCAATAAAGCCGTATCACCGGGTGAGGGTGGGGTTGGGGCTTTTTAATCATACTTGGACACACAGCTGCTTTCTCTTGTTGGAAAATACAGTACAGTGCTTACATTGAACCGACAGTAGATGGCGCTGTCCCATCACTGCATTATCTGCACAATTGTTTTGAGCAGGACGAGGTTTTTATGGGCTGCACAAAATTTTATGGTTGTTGTGCAATCAAAAGTGCCTTAATACATCTTGCACAATTTATTGCACAATTTATGCCTAAGGCTGGGTTTACACTGCGTTTTTTCCAGTTCATTTTTTTCATACTTTTTGCAAACTGATTGTAAATGGATTAAAACGATTTTTTTTAGCATACACAAAAAAGCCTTCAACCACGTTTTTTGTGTATGCTAACAAAACCTGATGCATTTTAATCAGTTTTTTTAAATCCATTTTCTATTATGGAAGATAATGGAATAACTGATCAAAATGGAGTCACACCAACGCTTCCTTTTTTTCATCCATTTTGCAAAAAAAATGGATGGGGGGACAGACTGCAAAAACACAGTGTGAACTCACTGAACTCTGAAACAGCTTGGCTACAAAGCTACGCTAGGGTAGGATTTTGCGCAAAAAATAAAAAATTTTCACATGATAAATCAAATGAAAATTAGCTAATAAAACAACCACTCATCCCCTGGTGCAAACTTTGAAAAAAGGTGCAGTCATTGGAAACTGATTAGGGATGGTCCGAACCTGCCGAGGTTCGGGTTCGTACGAACCTGAACTCTCGGCAATGATTCCCGCTGTCTGCCCGCTCCGTGGAGAGGGTGGCTACAGCTGGAGGACCACCTGGAAAACTGGGATACAGACTATGGCTATGGCTGTATCCCAGTTTTCCAGGCGGTCCTCCGTCTGTACCCACCCGCTGCACGGAGTAGGCAGACAGCGGGAATCATTGCCGAGAGTTCAGGTTCGTACGAACCTGAACCTCGGCAGGTTCGGACTATCCCTAAAACTGATCTAAAATAGTGCAAAACCCTTAATAAGTCTTGCACAGATATTTATGAAGTGCAAAAATTCTCCTTAATAAGCCCCACCCTAAAAAAAATAAAATGTGCAAACACATTGATAAATGTTCCCGATTTGATTAGATTTTTAAGATTTCCATCAGTAGCTTCTCACTTAACTCAGCAGAAAAAGCCGAATCCCCATTAAAATGTTGAAAAATTTTGTAATTCTTGTGTCTATCACTCAATGCTATTGATTTCATGAGGGTATAAAATGGCCTGAGGGGGTATGAATTGGCTTAAGCCAAAATATACCCCGGGGTATAATCTAGCCTAGGCCATTTTAACCCCGGGTATAGTCTGGGCTGGGGGTATACTCTGGCCTGTTACACCAGGCGGTGGTTCAAAAAAAGGACCGTGTCACTGGCATCCCTGTGCCGGTACTGGGCTGTTCATGTGGAAAAAAAAAATATATATATACCTCGTGGTACTTTCTCTTTGAGCTAAAAAGAAGATAATATTACATCCTTAAATGGGTGACTGCAGAATTTGACTAGCTGGGGATGGATTTTTATAGTGCAGACTTATTTAGCCCTTTAATAGGCTGGCACTATTCAAGCACACTGTTTAGGCATACCAGAGGGGAGAGGACTCAGCAGAGAGCAAGCACCAAATGTCACCCAATGGGGAAGCATGCCAAGCGAACAAACCTTCAGAAGCATGGCTGCCATAGAGCAGTGTATGAAGCTGGAGACACAGTGCAAGTGAGCGGTGGGTGCTCATGGGATATGACTGGCAGCATTAGACTTTGACATATTTTTTTAATAGATAAGGTTTAAATTATGAAATTTAGATGTAGCATTTTAGACTATGTTCACATTCATAGCATGTTCCATCCTGTTTGATATAAATAATAGCACAGCAGACATTGCTATTGTTCATCTGAACCTGAAGGCTCCTGGTATCATTCATTTAAGTTTCTTCTGCACCATGGCTGTGACAGATCTGGCACTCTGGCAAATTTGTTGTTTCTGCTCCAATGACAGAATGAAAGAATGGAAATGACAACACCAACATGATCTCAGCCTGCCTAGAATGGCTGGTGATCATCATTCTCCTTGCTAGAAGCTCAGCCATGTCCTTGGTCAACACACTTTCCCCTTCATGAAAAAATTCTCATTTTTCCTACTCTGATTTATACACATAGATACATCCCATTCTAGAAATATATATTAGAGATATGTCCATTCCTTGCAATCGTAATTATCTAATCATTGAAAATACAATTTAACTATAAGGACGGCTCAAGGAGGAGAAGTGTACCGGATATTCTCAGACCAGGATTGAAAAAACAAATCCTGAAGATAAGTCACATTTTGTAATAAAAAGGCAGAATAAATCTTAAGTATTCTTCCAGGAAATCACAAGAATGATTGGAATATCACAGTGATTTAACAGGGGTGACTCAATATTGTGGTAACATTGGTGCAGACACAGTAACGTACTGCGGTACTCTTCATCTGGCCCATTATATGCTAAATATTGATGTCAAAATACAAAAAAAATGATAACTTGTAAATTTTGAGCACGAAAGAAATTAAGCAAAAAGTTTCTTCATCTCTCCTGAGTTATAATAATAATTATTAATCAAGACCTGCCTGATGTAGATTCCCTTATTCATGAGTCTGCATGACAAGTGCGCTCACAGCTAACGGGAGGAATAGCCAAGAAATAAACCGATAAGGAGAAACCATTTTTCTTCATATTTTTTTTCTTTATTGCCTTACAAGAGCCAGAACATCTATATATCTATCAGTTTTTTGTTTTTTTTTTGGGGGGGGGCTTATATTTTGTTGGACGGGTAATAACTAGAGATGCGTGGACCGTCAGACTTTTGTTCCAACGGTATCTGAGCTCGATCATGATGCCTGTGATTCCGGGTGCATAGTTGCGATCACGCGAATATGCAGCCAGGATATTCCAGGGAATTCCAGATCGATTCCCTGAAATATCCTGGCCACATATTCCCGGGAGCGCACGATGCAACCGGGATCACAGGCATCATGATCGAGCGAACTGCTTTCGGACCAAAAGTCCGAAAGGTTCGCTCATCTCTAGTAATAACAAGGTCACTATTGAGTGCAGCGTTTTAGGTGTTACAGTGAATGTGCAATTCCAGTAGTAATTTTTTGGGTACCACCTGATCGGCGGTGGCTCTCTATGCACTGGAGGCGGGCCTGGCGCCCCCATTGTAATGATATCCTTTCCCCTCAGTGATGTGGCCAGGCTTAATCCTAATGGAGGCGCGTCAGCTGGGGGAGGGGATATCATTACACTGGTGCTGGGCCAGGCTTGCCTTCAGTGCATTGCGCCATCGGGATCTCCATGCTGGCCATGACCTAGTAGTGAAAAAATAATAATACTGGAACTGGTATATTCGATTTAAATGGCCAGGATCAGATATTTCTCTGATCCCAGAAGGATCCCCTACAGAGGGAGCCCATCCATCAACCACTGTATTATTAAGACAGGCTTAAAGAACAAGTCTGTGCGATCACCATGACTTACATGTACAGCATTCTGTCCCGGGTTGGGCTTCCGCTGGTTCTCCAGTTCAACTGAACTGCTTTGTTAAAATAACAGCCAGGGTATCTGGGGCCCACCAGAGGAAATGATCCTAGGGGCCCTTCAATGAAGAACCAGTAAGAAACAACATGTCAGTCAATGTTAGTGTAGGTTCTAAAGCTGGGGGCCCACCGGAGGATTCTGCGGTTGTCTGGTGGGCCAGTCTGACACTGGGATACAGTGTGCGGTGGTATTGTATGAGAAGCATACGGTGTGGCAGTAATTTGAGAGGGTATAGTATGTGGCAATACTACATTCAGGGACATAGTTTGGCAGTATTCAGAGGGCACAGTGTGGCAGTATTCAGAGGGCACAGTGTGGCAGTATTCAGAGGGCACAGTGTGGCACTATTCAGAGGGCACAGTGTGGCACTATTCAGAGGGCACAGTGTGGCAGTATTCAGAGGGCACAGTCGCAGTATTCAGAGGGCATAGTGTGGCAGTTTTCAGAGGGCAGAGCATGTTACATTCAGGAAACACAGTGTGGGGCAATAGAAAGTGCTTTTCTTAATATAGAGGTTGAATGATGAATTTAACAAAAACTTAATGCGAACTATACTGGGAGCTGTAGTTTCACATGGTAAACATGTCTATAATGCATTATGATATGTGATATGCTACACCATGGGCATCTCCCACGCCAAGTGGAGAACCTAAAAATTAAATACCAGCTCTGATTTTGTATTAAGGATTTAATGTACTGTAAAAACACCCAGAGATGAAGGTAGCAGAGCTGAGCAGGTCATATAGCTCAACTCACTGTGAAACAACTACAGCAGCAACAAGGAGTCCCTACGGATTCATAATAGTAACATTTTATGTGCTGCTGTATGGTTCCTCTACAGCATCGTATTACTGAGATATTCTCCCCTAAATGTAATGCCTCTAGGGATGCATATCTCTATAATGCTGCATGCTGTGTCAGTAGAACCCATAGACTAGTGTGGGTGCCATATTACGGCTTCATAACTCAATGCTCCTTATTTACTTTAGTCCTTATATACAGTAGAAGTGTGCAGCAATGTGTATGAATGAAACTATTAAATGACAAATGACACATACGTATTTCCTTCATGTAGATTCTACGTATTGGCCTGTGCCATGTTGGTTGGTCTGATTATTCTTTACATTGGTATGCCTCATATTGCAGGGAACTAATACACACCTGTCCTATTAGTAATAGAGAATGAAGGCGACACCATATATTTATACGTTATGTAAGTGGAATAGGGCCCTACTGTACAGAAACGGACATTGACAGTGTTTTACACTGAAATAATAACACGGTATGAGTAGTCTATAAAAGACCTCTTTTTGAAGATTAAATTCCAATTACGGTGGATTACATGGTTAGGTGACATCAATCTACACTGAAAGCCTTCATGTGGTTTACAAGTGACGCGTTCAATAATGGCTTTGGCAATTGAATCTTCCCATTGACTTATAGACGGTAGCTGAGGCAGTCATATTACGGCAGTCAGAAGGCATGCATATGGCAGTTGTGTATATGGACAGGTTGTCAGGAGGATTAATCCTGGTGTCAGGCACATTTTTGGAGGAAGATTGAGAATTATGTGGACATAGTGTATCATAGTAATATCCCATATCCTTTGGGAATAGCCTTGGTCACCATGGTGAATTGCTCATGGATGAAGCCACATATGGGTAATATCAGCAAACGTGATCATTGTTCACATTTTGCCATGTGAAGGTGGTAAAATCAAACACACCAGTTAACAGTTCTTTTGGTCATCAGTTTTCTCTCACAGCCTCCCCATAGACATCAATGTCCACCACAGCTTAAAGTTCCTGTTTTTCTTATGGGAAGGGGTAAGCTGCAGTCCACACAGTTGAGGCACTGGTTTATCCCTCCCAGAACACCAGGTTTGCATTGTAAAAATCCAACATGCCTGGCCCTCTCTCTACCAACAAAATCAGCGGCCCAAGTGGTGACGAGCCATACTCCTGGCATCACCATTCAATGGTAGGAGCCATGATGGAAGCTGTCTGTGGATGGATACCTGTCCTTGGATGGGCCCTCTCCCGAAGGATATCTGGCTAGTAGCTAGGAGCAATGCACCTAGGATTTCATTGCATTGAGCACTTTAACCGGCAGCCGACAATGTTATCTTTGGCTGGTCTCCCTGACATCAGTGATCTGTTTCTCTTATGATGGAAGGAGTACAGCCTATGACCTTGGATTGTGCTGATTGGCTGCGGCGTTCGTGTGACATCCGATCAAGCAAGAAAACCGTGACCTTATAACTGGATGGAAGAGGTGAGTTAGTGTATACGCTATTTTCTACTGACTATTGGCAAGTGTCTGGCTACTACTTATCTTTACTGAAAGAGTAGTAGATTCTTGGAACTGACTCCCAGCAAACATGGTTGGTAAATCTAAAGTAAACCTGCCTGGGATAAGCATATATTTATCCTAAGATAAATATATACCAGATGGACCAGGTTGTCTTTTCCTGATGACAGTCGTCTATCTTTCTATGCTCAGTTACATGTATTTAGATTTATCATTAAATTATGAATTGCGCTGCTCATGCCTGGCCCCATCTCCTAATGGGGGTTTGGGGATTTTAACATTGCTGGTCTATCGTAGAATAGGATGAGGTTGGGGGCTGATTCATGGCGGGGCCATCGATGAGCTAATTAAAGGGGCTGTGACGCTCTGGCCTTCTCATTGTTTAGCAGGCACAGCTCTATAGGTTTTATAGCAGCTGTGCCTCATACTGCAGTATCACACACTATCGCACTGCAGATGTTTGTTGTTTGTCCTGATGAAGCATAACCTGTATAAATACTGGTTTGTATAATGTGACTTTTATATTGCTACTCATCATGTTTAATTGTACTTTTATATCACACCAAGGGGGAATTTTATGAAGACTGATGTATCTATATGCCAGTCTTAACTAGTCCCGCCCCTCTCATCCACACCAGATTTAAGGGGTACATGTTTCTCAATAAATCCAGCACATCCCAGGCTGCCACACAGCACCCACTGCCATCTACACCAGCTCTGAGCTGATATACATTTACTCTACAGTTTACAGCTGCCTTGTGCCCATGCAGCTTCCCTCTGTTCACCAACATCGCAACGGACACACTGACATAAGACGTCATAAAATATTGCACAGACTTTGCTTGTGCAATATTTAGCGTTTTTTTTTGGCCAGTCTATGCTATGCACACACTTAAAGGGGTTATGCAGTGCTACAAAAACATGGCCACATTCTTTCAGAAACAACACGACTCTTGTCTCCAGTTCAGGTGCAGTTTGCAATTAAGCTCCATTCAATTCAATGGAACTGAGCAGCAAAACCCCACCCAAGCTGAAGACAAGAGTGGGGCTGTCTCTGGAAGAAAGTGGCCATGTTTTTGTAGCGCTGGATAACCCCTTTAATAAATGCTCATTGCTGCAACCTAAAGGGGAACAGCATCCTCTGTGCATAAATACACCAGGCAGACCACTGCTTTTACAGCAGAGTGGTGGTCAGTAGAGATGAGTGACCTTTGAACAATGGAACCTGAACTCTCAGCATTTGATTACCGATAGCTGAAGAAGTTGGATACAGCCCTAGGGCTGGCCGGGAAAGATAGATACAGCCATAGGCTAGAAGTTCGCTCATCTCTAGTGGTCAGTAACCTAGACAATAACAACAATGGGAGGAAACAAGCAGGCATATCAGAAGAATAAAATGAAATTTTATTTGGTGAGACTTACAAGTATAACTATGTTAGTTGGGATGGGAATACCACTTTAATATCAGTCCATGTTAGAGATGGCTGTGTCCATGTTTTCCCAGACTACCTAGGGCTTCATTCAATGTTTACCAGCCACTGGTATCTAAATGCAGAACCATCGGACTAGAGCATGCTCGAGATGCGCTCATCTTTAGTCCATGTAAACTAATAAATAAGCCAATGGCATGGAAATTGCAAAACAAGATTGTACCTTCCATGCCAAATAAAATCTATACTTATGATACGCTAGAAAAAACGAGCAATTTAAAAAAAAAAAAAATAATTCCCAAGGTTAGAGCCTTCCGCAACAATTCAAGTTCCCCTCTAAACCTGGAGTGTATTGCTATTCTATCAGTAGTAGATATGGGTGCCCTGCAGTAGGCAGAAATAACAACGCCATAACAGTCCTGGACGCATCAATATTCTTTCCTCTATCTCTGTGACTAGGTTTACAAAATGTTCTTTAAATTGAATCTTCTGCTGTTGCCAGTTATAGATCTCCCCCCCCCTTCGTTTCTCTACAAACCTGCCACGAAAAACATATTTAATAGGTTTGACTTGTAAATGAGATCTCTCCCTGGGTTTGTTAAATATAATTAGAATGCGTACATCCTTTGATATGTGCAGTATTAATGTATATTTACACAGAAATGCATAGCGTGACCACAAGCGCCACATCCTCACTTATACTGTAAATTACTTTCCATGGTGCGGCTGCAAATCTCAGCAATATACAAACCATGTCTCCAAATATGAGTGATTTTTATGAGATGAAACCCAGCAGACTTCTGGCCCGCTTCTACCTTCTTTGTGATGGGTAAATTGCCATCATGGGCCCTCATTATCTTTTATTTAGATGGCTTCACAAGGTGAGTAAACAAGAAACCCGCTGTAATGTCAATTACTTCTATCGCCTGCTTGGACGTTCAACAGTTTTATGGGTCTTCCTCTAAATCTCCCAAAGTGAACAATGATGGATATTTTGAGCTATTCATTATCACAGCACGGGGACTTTGATTCCCAAGAGTTCAGGCTCATACTGTGCGGACGTCAGAAGAGATCCGATATTCTCAGCAGGAAACGTTCCTGCTTATAATGCCTGAAACATTGTGGACAACATGGAGTAGAATCGTTACAAGGATGTGGTAGCTTGCTCCTAGGATAGGTCATTTAGACCCTTCCTTATAGCTGCCTTTCAGATAAAATAAGGGAGTTTCTTCTTTCTGAGATACATGGCAGATACATATAAGATGTGTTGTGTTGTGTTCTTAGGAAGTAAACATATCTGGTTTGATCATCTACGGCTACAGGAGAGGTGGATGTTTTGGTGATAACTTATTTCCATGGCTGGGAATAATTAGGAACTCCTAGCATACCACTGATAAGCTGAAGAATGGAGCCTCTTCATATCTTACCAGGCATAGTATATCTTCTAGTGGCTATATCTGGTATTGCAGCTTGTCCTGTTTACATGGCTACATACAGACTGTATGGTTTTATAGCTGACATACTGGACCCCCTTCTGTATAGTTTATTGACATAAGGCAAGTGGTCCGCATACCAGGATTCTTTCCAAGTCTACAGAGTTGGTATGTTGTATGACCTAAAGAGAACCTGTCTCCCCCCGTGACGGGGCAGAGCCCGGCCGACCCCTCGGTGCAGACCCATATACTTACCGCTTTCACAAAGTCCCGGAGCCCGTCCTGCCGCCATCATTCTCAATGGGCGTTGGACTCATAGCCACGCGCGGCTTCGGACGGGGATTTCTCGGCCCCGAGACGGGCTCTGGGACATAGCACATACTTAAGACCAGCACATGAGATGTCATTGTTAATAAATTCCCAACATAGTTTTATTACACTGAGGGGTCTGGTGTCTGGGTTTAATCTAAAACGAATGAACTCTAACAGTTATTCTCTTTTGACCCTCATTCTAATCTCCATAGTTAAAGATTGCCTTACACAAATAACAGCATGGATGAAAAGTGCACATAAGTACAGCCTGAGGTGGTGAAGCGATGATTTATTAAAACCCATTTTTCTGTCCATAAAGTGGGATTTTAGAGCTATAGCATTGCTTGCCATCTGGCCCCGCCTCCCCTTCCCATCCTGCAAGAGCGATGCTTCAGACCCACCTCCAGGACACTTGTGTTGAACAGAAAAATGTGTTTGTATAATTTATTGCTTCACCACCTTAGGGAACAGTGGCCTGTACTTTATACCCATACTAGAGAGAGTAAAGCAGATGGCACTGCTCCAGTCCCAATCAGCAACATACAGCCTCGGTCAGATCATGCGTCTCTTCAACATATCAGTGATGCTCAGTCCTGAACAGTAGTATATAAACAGTGCAAGTTCAGAGATGAAAGACAGCACTTACCAGCTTGACGTTCTAAACAAACCGGCTTTATTGAACATAAGGGAAGTGATGGAGGAAGGAATCAGGTGACCACAGTTTCGCGCAATGACGCTTTTCAGACCCTCCAATACAGTTGGATTGTTTTGAACTTCCGTCTTTCATCCCTGAACTTGCACTGTTTATACCCATACTATTGTTTATGTAAGGAAATCTGTAGCTCATTTGGTCAGAATGAGATAATAGATTCACCTTATAGAAGTAAGAATAATCTCGCTCTTTGTATCAGGCATGCCCAATAGGTTGGCACCTGGGTCAACAGTCTGTCACCATGCCTGAATAACAGAATAAGAGAGAGAAAAAAGAATAAAATCTCTTCCAATAAAGCAAATAAAACAATGCATTTAATTCTGGAACTTGATACATCTCAGAACAACTGGAACAAACCCAAGTTCTAAGAATATGCTTATGAATTTTAAAGCCTACCATTTTACTAACTGTAAGCTCAGATCAGGGATTTTGTATAGAGAATAAAAGGAAAGGAAATAAGCAGAAAAGCAATGAGTTTACAAGAACGAAAAAAAAAAAAAATGAAATCAACCTCCTGAGGGATAACCGGCCCCATTGGGTTACTGCTGCGTGAGAATGACTACTGATCCATCTATTTAGGTTGGCATTTTAATACACGTATGATTGAAAAGTCTGAAGGGACTTTAGGAGATTTGATGGGATTGGTCATTGAATTTTAATAATCCCACCGGCAAGCTGCAAAGTTGTAGATTTCATAGCGGCTATGTTACCGCCACTGAAATTAGTTTTTATAAAGCAGAAACTTTTTATTTATTTTTTGACTGATCTACAGCAACAGTAGCAGTAGACAATATTCACTCTCACAGAGGAATAACATTGGCTTTGAGTAGGGTCAGGAACCGTGCAGATCTGGCTCCTGTCCAAAAAGGAACAGCCAACAACATTAGAATCATGTTTGCTTGGATGGTAGTAACTCATCGGCAGAGGTCACTGTGTTCCAAGCCTAGGGTTACTTTACGTGAGTTCACTTAACGCTTTCAGATCATAAACATTCACCCTAAGAGATTTTATATGGAGAATTTCTTATGTGAGTATTAATAATCATAATAACAACAAAAAGTATAGATATTAATAAAGTAATCTCTGGTGTGTATACCCCAACAAAAAATGGCAATGTCTCAGTAACTTGTCATGTGCCCTTGAGCATCAATTACAGCGTGACAACAATGCCTCATGCTGTTTACAAGTCATCTTGTCAAGTCATCACTGTCAGCTAAGACATGGCATCCCACTCTTCTTTAACGATGGCCCCTTAGTTCATTGAGGTTCTGGGGTACAAAGTTACAAGCCTCTACATGGCGACTCAGCTGATCCCATAGGTTTGTATGGGGTTCTAGAGAAAGTGCAGGCCACTCCATTTGAGATGCCCCAGTCTCTAGCAGCGGTTCCCTAATGATGTGTTCTCGATGAGCTGGAGCATTGTCATCCGTGAAGATGACATTAGGCCTGTGTTGTTCATCATGCAGAGGCTCAATAACTAGATTCATGATGTTATAAAATATATATATATATATATATATATATATATTTCTGTGCTGTCACTGAGGTCACCAACCCTGTATAATGAAGCTACATAAACTGTTCCAGACAAGCTCTATACTAGGATGGAGGGAAGAAACTCCCATTAGTTGCTAATGATGATTATACAGCTCCTGTCACCACTTATAATGGATCTGAAGACAGTTTAGCCTGGCAGTATACTTATAGGCTCAGATTTTATCAAACTGCTTGAAACCCACACTGTCTGGTTTTCCCACAGAAAGCCATTGTATCAGTCAAGTTTCATTTTACCAGAGTTTTTTCGGGTATAAAACAGAAGGAGAGGAGAGGAGTGGGAAGACATTCTAGATTGCAGCAGATTACGGCCTTGGGAACACCTCTCTGACACATTGCTTCCACATAGAAACATGTTTTTATTCCCCAGTGCACAGACAAATGTCTGAAAGGTACTGTGTGCATCCTTGACCAGTTTGGAATGTGAATTGCAGCAGACAATTTCACTATAAAAAGAGAGAATGCAGTTTGAAATATGAAAGACAAGACAAGGACGGAACACATGATCCAGATTCAATATTGAAAGAGATGAGGGCAAAAAGATGACTGCAGGATGGTGTGCATTATATGGGCTAAGAATATAAATAAATATAAAAAAACAGGAGTGTGTCCACCCCCCACCTCTTAAAAAAAAAAGTAAGTGATGTTCAGAGCTCAGCCTTCCTCCCTTCTTTTCTTGCACAATTACTTCTGCACTGATCACAGAACATGCATAGAAACCTCACATTAATGTCCATGGGGCTTGCTGGAAAGCTTTACTCTAAATGTGGTAAACACCACCTTAGGCAAGATGGCTACCCCCATATTATTGTACAAAAAATTACCAAAACACCCAGCAACGTTTTAGTATTGTGCACAAATCAAATAAAAACAAATCTAGACAATACATCGTCATTAAACTTCCACCACTTTAGAGTAAGACTGTTCAGTTTCCCTAATAATAATAAACAAGTGCTGCTTACCTCTCCTTGTACCCCTGAAGTGCTGTAACACAGGCTCCGGGACCCTAGCCGGAGCTTATTTTCTCTCGAGTTCCGAATCCCCAACCCAGCTGATGGATTGCCTACTCAGTCAATCACTGACTGGTCCTGCCCCAGTCACTGACGGGCTGAGTGGGCAATCCCTCAGCCAAGTTGTGATGTAATTGGAGAAGGAGATACAGGAGCCCAGCAGGAGTCCTGAACAGTAAGGCAGCACTGCAGAGGCACGGTGAGAGGTAAGTAGCGCTAATATATTAAGGCCCTCCCTGCAGCAGAATTATTATTTTCACCGGACTCCTCTTTTAAATCAGGCTACACAACAGCCACTAAATCTATAGTAGGATTCTAAGCAGTGGCGTAGCTACCATAGAGGTAGCTGCTATGGGGCCCATGGGGGAGGGGGGCCCAGGGATGCACATGGAAAATAAGAGCTGTCGTGTCTTTCTGCTTAACCCCATATATACTGCAGTGTATAGTTGACCCAGTGTTCATTAACAGGCTGCAACATAAAAAAGTAGCGCTAATTTATTAAGGCCCTCCCTGCCCCTGCCTGCAGCAGAATTATTATTTTCCCCGGCCTTCTCCTTTAAATGAGGCTACACAACAGCCACTAAATCTATAGTGGGATTTTAAGCAGTGGCGTAGCTACCATAGAGGCAAGGTAGGCAGCTGCTATGGGGCCCGTGGGGGAGGTGGGCCCGTGGGGGAGGGGAGCCCAGGGATGCACATAGAAAATAAGAGCTGTCCTGTGTCTTTCTGCTTAACCCCTTATATACTGCAGTGTATAGGTGACCCAGTGTTTATTAACACGCTGCAACACAAAAAAAAGGCTTAATAGGCAGGGGACAAGGAGATCTCTACTTCACTGCTCTGATAACCCCTGACCTATGTTCTCCGACTGCTGCAATCAAGTAGGAAAATGTGCAGAGCTCTATCCAAAGGTCAGGGGTTATTAGTGCAGGAGCAGTGAAACAGAGATCTCCTTGTCCTCCTTTTTAACTTTTTTTTTTTGTGTAACAGCACGTAAAAGAACATTCGGTCACTTACACACTGCAGTACATGAGGGGTTAAGCAGAAAGGAGTCTGCTCCTGCTCCTACAGTATGTATTTAACCATAGGGGCTTCTAATGGGCCCTTATAGTTTAAATACAGTGGACTGACAGAACAAGCAGCCATTGGCTCTCTGCTCTACCAATAACTTTTGTAGCTGCAGGCCGGATTCTGCCTCTGGTCACAAGAGATTTAATTTTCTTGCTACATTACGGAGCCTATATATAAATATACATGCAGTGCTTTTTCTTCTATAGTGGTCCAGCTCAATATTGACAGTCAAGGGAGACAGGTACAGTCCGCTATGTACATAAATGTCATCACTAGTCAATAAAGTGACTTGACCTAAATATTTTTAAAGATATGCAAACCTCAGCAATGCAGTAGATGATGTAGATCAATAATATTAGCATTCACATGCACAGTCTGTTCATACAAAGAGCAATGGCCTGGGATTCACCGCTCAACAGCACGCACCAAATATGACTCTCCAGGAATTCATCTGCATTGTGTAGGAAGAGATCTGTGCAAGTAGTGGGAAAACACACAATTATGTATAAATGGGCTCCCTCCAGCCTACGTGTGGCATTTCCAGGGGCGCATTTATGCAGCATATGACTAAACAAATGGGGGGTGAATTGTCTTCTGTATGTAATACATACTTTCTATGCTTCATGCAACAATTCTCATTTCCATTTGACAATACTTTTACACAGCTCTGGGCAAATGCAGCCTGAACTGGTTTACTAAGGTGTACAGTACATTATTATTTGCTATTACACTGACTTGTTACTTAGTTTTATAAGCTTTTGGCTCAATATTGATTTATTAAAGTATGTCTGGAAAGGATCTGAGCTACTGTATTTTCCGGCGTATAAGATTACTGGGCCTATAAGATGACCCCTGACTAGGGATGGTCCGAACCTGCCGAGGTTCGGGTTCGTACGAACCCGAACGCTCGGCAGCAGATTCCCGCTGTCTGCCTGCTCCGTGGAGCGGGCGGATACAGCGGGAGGAACGGCTGGAAAACTGGGATACAGCCTATAGCTATGGCTGTATCCCAGTTTTCCAGGCGGTCCTCCCACTGGATCCGCCCGCTGCACGGAACAAGCAGACAGAGGGAATCATTACCGAGGGTTCGGGTTTGTTCGAACCCGAACCGAACTAGGTTCGGACCATCCCTACCCCTGACTTTTAAGAAGATTTTCACAGGTTTGTCTTATACGCCGGAAAATGTTAACCCCTGCCTGACCACAGCAGAGTTTATCAGCTGGAGCCATGCTGCGATTAGGCAGGGGTTAACTTAAGCGGGAGGCGGAAGCCCCCCCACATCCCAACTTACCTATTACACGTTCCCGGCAGCTCCCCCTGTGTTTCTCCAGTCATGTTAACGGCGCATGTGGTGCCTGCGCCGGAAAGTCCCCGAACCTCTCCCAGGCAGCCGAGCGCGTCTCACCGCAGCTTCGGGAGAGAAGCAGAGGTGCCTGAAGTCCCCGAAGCCTCTGCCATTCTTTCGAAGCTCGGGGACCTCCATCGCAGGCAGTGTCTCTGCATCACGCTTCCTGCGCCAGTAACATGACGGGAGACTCGCGGCTGCCGGAAACGGGTAACAGGTGAGTTGAATTGTTTGTTTTTTTAAAGCGCTAGCTGCATACAGTACGGATGCAGCTGTTTTTTTAGCTCCCCCACCATGTGCGGCAACCATTCCTGTCAAATAAGAAAACCCCCAACTTTTGGGCAGATTTTTCGAGGTAAAACGTTGTCTTATACGCCGGAAAATACGGTACTTATTGTAACAGCAGCTGAGCCGCCCATCGGTGGGTTTAGCCTATTTTAATCTGGGTGTATACTCATTGTAGAGTAGGTTCTAAAGGGGGAGGGGATATTAACACTTGCACCAGAAAAAAAATGCAGAAAATTAGGCTTGTACAAGAAGTTGGGATTTTTTATTGCCAGAAATGCAAACTTTTATACATGTCCATTATGCTTATAGCTAAAGAAAGTACGCATAGTGGCACATATGAAGACTGAGGAGACCTATGCCAACCTGAAACACCAAATAACTGTGTCAATAGGAAAATCACACAGTTAGGACTCACATGCCACATACAGCTGAAGCCCACCAAATTTAAAAAAAAACATAAAATCAAATTTTATTTAAGAGAATTCATACAATGATTAAAAACAAGACATAGTTATGAAAGTATTGGAGGTAAAACAATGACAGCAGGGGAGGGTATTGCATGGTTGAAAAAAAGGGGGAGAATTATCAAACATGGTGTAAAGTGAAACTGGCTCAGCTGCCCCTAGCAACCAATCAGATTACACTTTTCATTCCTCACAGACTCTTTGGTAGATGAAAGGTGAATACTGATGAGCGAATAGTGAAATATTCGAATATTCGATATCCGTACAAATATCTCCCTAATATTCGAATATTCGATCGAATATTCAATCCCATTAAAGTCAATGGAAACAAGTATTCGATTATTGAAAAACATCTATTCGACCACTTGGAGGCAAAAACTGGAAGCTGGGGGATTTGAACGCTTATCGAATATTTTTCGAATATTCGGCAAACTATTCGATAATATTCGAAAGATCAAATACCTTACTATTTGATCTATTCGATCGAACAGTATTCGCTTATCACTAAAGGTGGAATCTGATTGCTAGGGGCAACTGAGCCAGTTTCACTTTACACCATGTTTGATAAATCTCCCCCATAATCCTATTAGGGCCCGTACACTACAGAATGTCAATTCTTTGAGGACCACCCTGTATAATATATCAGTGGCAAAATATGTGCATGTCCAAAATACTGTCCAAATGCCCAACCGTGTGATACCCTCCCCTGCTGTCATTGCCTGTTTACCTCCAATACGTCCATAATTATGTCTTGTTTTTATTCATTGTATGGATTTCCTTAAATAAAATTTTATTGCATATTTTTCGTCTATGCATCTCTGACTCATATGTTTTTTTCAATTTGGTGGGCCTATGCCAACCTGAGCTGGCTGTGTATTATACACTGTAGTGCCCAACATGTTTCACTCCTGTATGGAAATGTGACCCACAGTTTGCCAAGTTTCACACTACGCATGTTTTGTGGATTGCAGCACTTTTAAGTCCATGACAAAACACTCGGAAAATAACCTGAACGTAGTCAATAGCCATTGAAGTGAATAGGGCCCATGCCAATCTGAGCATGAATATTAAAATGTCATTTTGACACTCTCCTGACGTATCAGATGCACAAATTGTGGTGTGAACCTGGCCTAAGATGAAAATGCATCGGGAAATATTTCATATAATTGTAACCTGACCTGACAGCATCCCAATTTTCGGGACACTAGCGTTGTTTGTGTTGGTAAAAATGACACCTTGTATCACGCTGTTTGGGATGTGCCAAGTGCCTATGAGCTCTTTGGTGACAGAGCCCTGTTATTTCCTCCATCTGCCATGCCAATGCCCTAATCACAGTCTGACATAGTCCGAATAAAGCTCTGCACCGTCTGGCATAATGGTTCTCATTTAATGCACCCTTTAGACTACAATTCCCCTTCTTCTGTGCACATTTACATCCCATTCCCAGTCTCTCCATGCTTCATGTTCAATTCTATCTAAGGCTGCCTCGACGTGTTCATTATCCAGATAAGTCTGAGCAGTTTAATTACTAGTAAAGGCTGCTGCCAGGGGTGATCACAGATTCCAGAGACATGATGCATACCCCGAATATATTGATCCCAAGGACAGATGGAAAGGTCTGGATGGTGCCAGGCCAGAGAGCACTCTATTCCTCGAGCACAACAGGTAGTGCAACCCCCCCCCCTCCCTCTATGTAGCATGTTCCCTGTAATATCCAACCATAGGGAGCTTCTATTTTGGAGCGAGAGATGCTGAGAGTGTGAGCGTTGACATTTTCCGATGCCAACCTAGCAGAAGGAGGCCCTTTAAAATAACTTCTAGGCTCTGCACAAATTAAAAGGAGCGCTTTTTAATCACAATATCAGACATAAAGCAGGAACGTCAATGGTCCGATTGTAAGTTGTTTATTTGTAAACTGCTGCCCTGCCGGCTGCTTTCAATCCCCAGATCCCTGAGCAGTTCCAACGTCTACCCACACACCTAGTATCCGGAGTGAGACACATAATAACAGCTCAGTGTTCTCTCCACAATTTGTACATGTATTTCCAATGGAGACCTGACTTAACCTTGAGTACATGGAAATTGTGACAAATCTGACTAAGGGCCCTACTACGCAGAAAAATTGTTAGGTAATCTTTCTGTGTGTAGGCAGACAACGATCAAACGACTTAAAAATATGTGTTTGTAGGTCATTGATCGCACAGATCTTTCGGGGTATGTACACATTGCTCGTTCATTATTATTATTGATCGTATATGAGAGTATAAGAACAATCATAATTCCGATCATAACGACTATCGTTCCGTGTATTATGGTGAATGATTTCAGGTCGTTCGCAAAAATGCTCGTTTGCAATAGTTTATCAATAATACGATAAACCGTTAATCACTTTGTCTTATATGACCCTAAGGGTGCTATTACACGGGCCAATCTATACTGTAAACCAGCGCCAATCTGCTAGATCGGTGCTCATTTACTTGGCCTATTACACGGCCCGATAATCATTTAGCAAGGGCTGCACGGAGATCGTTAATGATGTCCATGCAGTCCTTGCCCGAACAGTTTTTACATTACCCATCCACATTCCTGGTCTCCTCTTGCACTCTGCTTCCTCCCTGGTCCCGCACACTGCAGCTTCATGTACGTGTACACGTGTACGTGTTTGATAGCTGTCTTTGTAATATGCATATTTTCTTTACAAGCCACACAGCAATGTCAATGAATGCTACTGTTATAGATTCACCCTTGAGAGCTGACGTTACATTCTTGTTGAAGTGTAACCCGCTGTCAACAATGATTGACTCAGGACTCTTGAGAATATAACCTAGCACCACTATAAAGTTAAGCTGGATATCTGCCTCCGCACCGCCAATGGACTCAAATAATCTGTCTGTTTTTTTCATGTGCATTATATTTTTGTCCAAAAAATATCATCTCCACAGCATACTGATAATATCATATACATATAGTGAAAGCCATTACGTAAGGTGTATTTTGGATCTTTACATGCAGGCCCATACCTGTCTCTCCCCAGATAGGAAGGTACTCGTCTTGCTGGATGTCCAGCATGATCTCTAGGCCGTTTCCTGTCCCTCCTTTTACAGTGGTCAGCAGAGGACGACCATCGTGTCCAGAATTAAACATGTAACATTTACCATATCTTGTGAATACCTAAAAGAGAGAAACAAAAAGTGTATATTAATAATTCATCAAAGGACAATATTTAATCCATCACCCTCATAAAAGATTGATAAGCCCAGATGTGTAGCGCTCTGTATGACAGACTGCCCTCTACGTCTCCCACTGCGAGACTCATCTAGATTTGATCTTTCTATATGTTGGTAACATATTGCACAGTGCTGCCACCTCCCAATGGAGATTATAGTATAATGTTCTCTACCCTGGTTGTATTTTACGCGAAGCCAATTACTCTACAAATGTTTCCACAAGGTCAATGATCACTACCGTCTAGAGTAAACATTGGGAAAGATATAACCATGCCTCGCAATACAGACCCTTATTGCTGAATTCATGTAAATGTTCTGCTAACATTTCAAAGCTCAAGCCCAGGTCGTCATTCATTTTTAGTATAGGAGGCGAAGACAGCCAAGAACTTTCTTTTGGCCTAGGGACCACAATTTTAAATTATACCGATGACTTCTCTTAGCCTAAGGCAAGACACTGTCTTTTTGTAGCGAGATTTTCCATTTTTAATATCGAGTGACAAACGCAGTCCAGGAGTGCAGTGAAATCTGTACAGCTCAGAACATTCATCTGGTCTGCAGGAGATGTTCATCTGCTAACAGTGGGAATTCTTGATACATGGTCTGTGTAGTCTCAGCCTTACTCTCTTCTTTAGCTACGGCAGTCCCGGCCAGTGAATGGCTTAGTGGCCCGTGAGCTCAGACAGGCCGCTCTGAAGGACGTGGGAAGAAGCAGATCGGGGCCCAGGACAAGGGAAGATGCAGACCGCGAGAGGCATGCTAGAGCATGGACAGGTATACTGATTAAACAAGGGGTGCAAGGACATTGGTAATGATGTACGAGCAGCCCTTGCTAAACAATTGTCAGGCCATGTAATAGGACCATGTTGGGCACCCATCAGCCCATGTATTAGGACCCTTAGATGTGAATGATTCCTGGGCCTTTTAGGAGAAGTCCGGCCATTTTCAAAAATGGCAGCCAGCAGGGAGGGGGAGGGGGTCATGTAATAATGAGTCCTAACTTACCTCTCCCAGTGAGCGGTGGGACCGGCCCTGGGACCCCTGCTGGAAGGCATTTTCCCCCAAGTTGTGATGACATCATGACTCGGGGGGGGGAACATACCCCTCTCGGCTGATCAGTCCACTCAGCCAATCAGTGACTGGAGTGGCATTCTGCTCCAGTCTATGATTGGCTTAGCAGCCAGTTCATCAGCCAGATCATGACATGTGCAGTGCTGGAGATCCAGGAGCCAGACAGGGGTCCCGGAGCAGCGATCCGGGGCTGAAGCGGCACAGGGAGAGGTCAATTAAAAAAAAAAAGAATTAAAAAAAGTTAAAAAACAAACAAACGAGGAGGCGGGACTTCTCCTTTAAGGGCCACAGGTTGTGCATAGCACCACCGATAATAAATGTGTGTTTTTGCATGGATTGCTTTGTAATGCAGACTTTGAGTGAGTCCTAGGCTTTAGTAGGTTAGAAGCCCTGCAGGGAGTAATAAGAGCACTGTTATGACAGAACCTGGTAAATAATATTATGATGCTATGACATCCCCAGAATGAGCAGTGAGCGATAGTATTTTCAGCTGCCAATTCATAATTATAGTTATCAATGAAAACACCCAGTTTAGGGCTGATTATCCATACTGATGCATGGGATGATGTACTAACATGTAATTTTACAGTGCTGAATCAATAACGTGTGCGGAATGATGCTTGTAGATGTAAAATTGGTAGAACCATGTATAGAGTAGGTAAAGCAATCATCTCATCATATGCAGTATCTTCTCTCTATCTGTAATCAGATTCTGGCCCTTTAACATTTGGATTTCCCCAAAGAGAAATTTTTCTTTAATTTTCTACTCCCTTCTTTGCTACTCGACAGCCGAAAATATATGATTGCTTTTTATTACCGAAGACATTTTATACAAAATACACAGAGCGACATAAGGAAACTCCTTTGGGTCCCGTTCCACCTCCTCTTCCTCACCTCTGAGATAAGGTTTCCCTCCTAAATTACTCTGGCAGTGGTCTGATTTATAGCAGAAGTCTTCCAGTATCTCTGCTGCTTTCTTTAATGCAGCAGACTACGGGTAGATGGCTACAACTATAAAATGTTAAGAGAAATTCTGACACAGAATGAGGGCATATTTGTTGAGGGAGAACAATAAACCCAGGAATGAAACTGCGGTGACGCCTCCTCTCTTTATCTTATACCTAGAAAGTTCAATTTACAGGTTTCTATTATAAGATTCATCATTGGCAAAGTCACCGAGCATGTTCAAAGTCAAGATTTCAGGTGCCGGGATGCTTGATGATAACTGCAGAACAGGACGAGGAAGATGCCAACCACAGTCACCATGTACTGCATGCTTAAAATTATATTGTATCTTCCAACCCATTCACCCAAACTGTTGGTAGCGTCTATTTGATGAGAGTGAGAGCCAAATTACATGGACCGATAGTCTGCCAAATCAGGCCGATTATTGTTTTGTGTATTAAAAACAACAATCTATGGCTGATCGTGTCTTTTTGTCCATTATGCTGGGTTTTTTTTGTTTGTTTTTTGTGGTGCATGCCCTTAATAAATATTCTGGTTATGGTGGGTATTAAAGGATACACCCAGGATATGCTCACTCGTTGATTTTTTTGACAAATTGGACACACACCTTTAGTAATTGTGTCGAAACACTAAACCGACAGGGAAAATGGCCAAAAAAGCAACAATTTGCTGCCGGTGGGAACACGATAGTAAATCAGCCCCACTATTCTGATATTGCCATTAGAACGTCTTCCTGATCCACACTAACCAGTCAGATGTTTGCAATATGCAACCAGAGCCAGTGATCAGCAATATAAACTGCAGGGTTTGATGCGGCTCAATAGGTAAAGGAGTTGTCTCATGTACATGTCTTATGGACGTCAAAGAGAAGGATCCTTCACAAAACTGAAAACCACCCTATGAGAGGGACACGTGTTCTGGTGGATTCAAGCCATGTTAACAGATGTGATCTATATATACATGTACATTTCCCCTGCAGTGGCCGCTTCCAGAGTGAATTCCTGGCTTACTGCCATATTCCCTAACATAATCAGCTGTTTGCCAGCTGCATATTAAAAGGGACTGACTCCGGTAAGACAACCCTCTTTAACGTATATACAACTCATTTAGTAACACACATGATGCGGAGAAAATATAGACTCCGATAAGACAACCCTCTTTAACATATATACAACTCATTTAGTAATACACGTGATGCTGAGAAAATATAGAAAAGTAATTCAACAAATTCCCACTTGATGTTGAGCGTCATGTGCGGCACTGGTGTCGGGAAGCAGCATTGCAGAACCCAGCAGGAGAGCATCCTGACAGCTCATTAACCAGCCTGAGCAAAGGAGCAAACTTTTCTACACTCTCAATTATCATTCAGTATCGTGTGGATTTTATCTCCTCATATTGTTCAATATAAAAAAGTTTTCTACGTGTTTGTGAATGCCGAAATAGAATCCCTTTTATTGCATGGATATGTACAGAGTTTGACATTCATTCCTATTCTTCTCAAGTTGTCATCTTTGGCTGGCAAATCCAGCCAGATCTGGAGAGATTGTTCTTTGCAAACTTATTTTTTTGTCAGAAAAATTATAAACTTGTTAAGCTACAAACCAAGCCGCTGGGATTGCTGGGAACCCACCTGTATTGGCATGGTTGTTTTTTTCTGCTTGTTTAGCTTCAATGCTATCACCAAGTTTGAAGCCTTAGCTGACTTTGGTCCTGTATACTGACTTTTCACACAAGTACTGTCCGTAATCGAGGATCCACAATTGTAGACTTTGGAAAAGAGTGGTCCATGAATTGCGGACCACTACAGAGGCACACACAGTGACCTGTGCCATAAATAATGGTCCATACTATGACCTTTTCATTTTTTTTTTCATTTTTTTCTTAATTTTATTTGCAGCACGGATCACTGCCTATTCACGGATCAAAGTGTGGATGTGTAAATAGGCACATTGAAACCTATGGGTCCAATTTTTTTCTGTAACCGTAGACATAAGAGTGAATAAAGAGCTTAGGCTATGCTCACACCCACTTTTTCAGCCTTTAATTTTATGGCTCAAAAAATTACAGTTTTTTTTTTGTTCCATTTTTGAATGATTTCTGCAGTGTTTTTAGATAGACCCCTCATTGACCATTATAATCATGATAAACTTAATTTAGATTTTTTAAATGTACTTGAGGAAATATTAAATAGGAATATAATTTCTCAAAAAACCTTTGATTTGTCATAGCGACATACCAAAAGTTTTAATCGGTTGGGGTCTGATGAAGAAAAATTAACTGAGAAAACTGTCCTTATTGCGTGTGTGATGTGATTGAGATGGCTATATAATGTAAGTCTATGAAGCCATCTTGCTCACATAGACACAGAAAAGGAAGAGAGTTAGGTAGCCCTCACACACACTTTTTGTCTGGTGTTTAAAAAAAAAAAAAAAAAACACCAGGCAAAACGTCAATGCGTTTTGCGTTTTTTTTCTGGCATTTTTTCTAGCATTTTTGACTTTGTGTGATTTTTTTTGTAGTTGAGGCGTTTTTGTGTGTTGAACTTTTTTTCCTTTGAAAAAAACAAAACAAAAAAACATACACACGCCAATGGCGTTTTTGAGACAACCAGAACAATCCCATTGAAGTCTATGAGAGAAAAAAATGCCACAGAGCCTCAAAAACGCCAGAAAGGAGAGAAAACTAAAAAAAAAAAAAGACATGTAAAGTAGATCATAAACTTCCATCAACCTCCAGCTAACATCTGGCTGCTGGCCAGGGGTTTTTCTTGGTGTTTTTCTGAGATTTTAAAGCAATGTGAAGCCAGACTTACACAGCGGCCCTACGCATTCTACTTGGTTACGGTTGAACACTCAGATTACAACAATATAACAACTTTTCCCATATTAAATGGTCCGCATAATTGGTCATCCATTATAGATCTTTACCATGACACCAATGTCTTCTCTTTGCATACTCTTAAACTAACTTGACTCTTGCCATTGAAACATAATTTTTAAAGGGAACCTCTCACAATAAACATGGGGTCCACTCTGCAAGATTGATAAGACAGTTGTATGAAAAAAGATTTAGTATCACTTTTATTCATCTAAATCTCAATGTATTCTATTCCTAGGAGTCCATATTCAGTGATTGACAACTTTCCACAAATATGCATACAAATAGCTGTGAATCATGAGAAACGGCAAAGATTTAGGTGCATAGATTACAAATCTACAGTATATATACTAAATACTTTTATCACGCAGCCATAACATTACTCTGCTCCCCCCTCCATGTCTACAACCGGCTAGCCACAGATTTAACTGAAGCTCTAAAAAAAATGAATACTAATAATAATAACTCCACATTTTGTACATGTAGTTGGTTTATATTAAAAATCTTAGAAAAGTCATGTTCTACAGACAGAATCCATAATAAAAGGCAGAAAAAGAAGCAAGGAGGCTAAAATGCCGGCGACTAATGGGGAGAAGTGACGGCTCCTTGTTCATAGTGGCGGATTTCTGCATCCATTGCGGCACTTTGCAGACAGGTTTTAGCATATCTTCTTTAATGGGCTCTAACTAAAAGGCTCGTGCTGAAAATGGCTGTAAAATTGACAAGTGCATTTATAGTCGGTTAGTTTTAGAGGAATTCTGTCTAGAGATGGCGAAAAAGTCCTAAAATTGGTATTAACGGGTAAAGAAATGATAAAGCGGGTAATGCAGACATTCCAATTGTGTTTCTTAGAATCGTAAAATGATTATTACTATTACTGCAGAAGGAGTGCCAGACTAGCGGAGATGAAAGGCTACTCCACTTGACAACAACAATGTTACCTGGTCGATTTTTTTTTATCGACACTTTGTTAATTCTTTAATATTTGCAAGTAAAGTAAAAATAATTTGCAACAGAAACAAATAAGCAGATGTTTTTGGGAGAGGAAAATGACCAAGTAATGTATACCTGAGCTAAAGCTTTGGCTGTCCATGCATGATGGGAGTTGTAGTTTGTAGCTAATACCCAAGTGCCCCAGTACTTTATAAGGGTCCCTTCCACATCACTTGGTGTGTGAAGAGTAAGGTGCTGATTTGTTCCAATCTATATGGTTATGAGCCAGCTTGTGTTCTTGTCCTTGACCACTTGTATGCTGCTTGCCCTGACCTCTGTCTGTTTCCCTTTGAAGCAAACACCGTCTGCCTCGATCTATGGCTTGGCTGAATGCGACTCCTATTCCCTGCTTTGCAAATGAAACTATAGGTCATCTATTTGTCAGTCATTGCTCATGGACCCTCCTCCAGGGATAGTAGTAACCAAGGATTCTCAGCAAGATAGCCATAACCCCAAGCAGAGGGTTAGAGTACCTCTAAAGAACAGCTCTTGTCTGATCTTCAGGGGAAAAAAATTGTTTTTAAACCAACTGGTGTCAAAAAGTTATATAGATTTGTAGATTACTTCTATTTAAAGAACTCAAGTCTTCCAGTACTTATCAGCTGCTGTATGTCCTGCAGGAAGGGGTGTACTCTAAGTGCTCTCTCGGATATGGTGCTCTCTGCTGCCACCTCACTATCACGGACAGAGATCGCAGCAGAGAGCACCATATCAGGGGGGAAAGAATACACCACTTTCTGAAGGACATACAGTAGCTGGTAGGTACTGGAAGAGTTGAGTTCTTTATATAGTTGAGTTAATTTACAAAGCTGTATGTAGCGCCGGGGACACTGAGGAGGAAGGTATGTGTCTTACTGTGCCAGTCCTGCGCTGTTAGTGGAGCAGACTCCGCTCCAGAGCATTGTTAGGAGCACCGCTGCATCATCTGGCGGGCCCCCTCTATTTTTTATCATTATAAGGGGTGGGCCAGATGACGCGGCAGTGCTCCTAAAGGTGCTGTGTAACAGAGTTTACCCCAACTAACAGCACCAGGCTGAGGAGGAAGGTAAGATACATAATCCTCAGCATCCCTGCCGCTTTAGGGGACTTTCAACAGGTTACATTCATCTAACCTGCTGAGAGTTCCCCTTTAAGGTAATTTCTCTCCCATAGGTACGACTTAGTCTTCTCCTTAGGCATCATGGCCTGATCTTATGGCCTCCACAATAAAAAAAAAGTAGTGAAGCCGATGGACTCCAGCCATATGCACTACCTTGCTTCTTTGCACAGTTGCCAACAGTAAAGATTAAGTAACTATTAAAGAGAGATATTCAGTAAAAATCACTGAACAAAACATTTAAGCAAACAAGAGATTGTGAAGAAAAGGAAGAAAGAGAGATCTTAGATTGAAGCTGGCACACTAAGCAAAGGAAAAATCAAGGCCTAATGGGTAAATGAAGGAAGCAGCTCGATGGGTTATGGCAGGCTTCAGACGGCCAGGCGTCAGTCTGTCAATTTTCTTTTCAAAGATGGATTATGAGAGATAACCTTTAAATATTACCCAGGCATGCTAACATGGATAAGTAAAAGGGGGGAGGGGGTTTAGATGACAGCAATATCCTGGATGCTTTTTTTTTCATCTGGCAGAGAATCTATAGCCATTATACAGTACACTCATAATAAGCCCAGTGACTTCCTTCAGGAATTAGAGGACTATAAAAACTCATTCACCAGTGAAGCTTGAAGGTCCTGAGCCCATTCATCTCTTGCACAAGAAATGGAAGACAAAAAAAGCAGTGATGGAAAATACACACCTTCTGGTAAGATATGGGCAAGATAGGATACTGCTAGAGATGAGCACATTTACAGAATAAGGCCATGTTCACATTTAGTATAACACCGGCCGTTCTGTGACCCGGCCGGATCACAGAACTGCCGGTGCTACTGAAGATCATCCCTGCCGATACTGCACTACCAGCAGGATGATCTTCATTTCATGATCACGCTCCATTGTGTGAAGTAACAGGTTCTCTGTGGCCGCTATTTAATGAATATCGGCCGGAGAAAACTGACATGTCAGTTTTTTGGGGAGCTGCTAGCGATCCTGGTCGGAGTGTGTACTATGGGGGAGATTTATCTATCAAACATGGTGTAAAGTAGAATTGTGTTAATTGCCCCTAGCAACCAATCAGATTCCACCTTTTATTTTTCAAAGAATCTGTGAGGAATGAAAGCTGGAATCTGATTGGTTGCTAGGGGCAACTGAGCCAGTCCTACTTTACACCAGTTTGATAAATCTTCTTTTATGTGTATACACTCCAGCCAGGATTCCCTCTAACTGCACTGCACATAGGTTGTGTATTAATCACGTCCGTTGTTGCACATCGGCAACAACGGCCGTGATTAATACACAACTTACGCTGTGTGAACATAGCCTAAATAAAGCAAAGTTTGTCAGTACGGCAGTAGGCTTATCAGCCAACTGTCTTTGAACTCCAAAGGGATTGTCCAAAGCCACAGACCAATGTCTTTTAACTAAATATGTGGTGGTGGAATGGTGGTACATCAAGTGGGTTAGCATAGACAGCAAATAAATGCCTAGAGATGTGAAGAAGAAGTATAAGAAAGGGCTGGATGGATTGCTGCTGTTATGGAGTGGTAGAGCAAACGGGAAGATAAATTAATCAGATCATTCTTTATTTCACTGATCAATAATTTTAATCAGAATTTGCTGTGGATTTCTGCAGGGAGGGGAGTTTTGATAAAGTGAGGTCAGTCAGGCATCCATTTATATTTGGCTCTGAATATCATTAAGTAGTTAAGTTTAACGCAATGCAAAGCAAGAAAGCCCATATCCCTATCTACCTCCGTCTATCTATACCCATCTCTGTCTATTTATGTAATCGTTCTTCCATGTGTACCGATTCCACTAATTTTCCATATCCTTGCTTGGGTAAGACATTACTGCCTCATCATCTCATTTCTATGTTAAAATATTTACACAGAGCGCCATCTTGAAGCTTTACTTAACTCTTTCGATGCCTTTGGATCCATTACGGAACTGTTTTCTATCAGGACTACAAAAAAAAAAAATCATCTCCCATAAAAACTCCTTCCGAGAAGTGAAAATACTATTTTTCTCCTGAGGCGGTGAAGAAGCAATCATATCAGGATCAGACAGAAAGATCATATTATATGAAGTTATGCCTGACTCACTGGAAGGTTTGAAACAGGCGGGGAAGCCATCTGTGCGGGGAACAGAGACTATTTTATTATAGAAAGACTGGTTTGTCAAAAGGGCATTCCCACCGCTTCTCTGTAACATGGAAAAACACTTTAAAACTAGAACAAAACAAGAACTTCTGCCTGTACCGTTGTGCTACTGCAGCCTGTCGTTCTATACATCAGATGTGAGAGGTA
Source organism: Dendropsophus ebraccatus (assembly GCF_027789765.1). NCBI lineage: Eukaryota > Metazoa > Chordata > Amphibia > Anura > Hylidae > Dendropsophus > Dendropsophus ebraccatus. The sequence goes on from NC_091467.1 coordinate 33,519,521, forward strand.
TGGGAATATGAGGAAGCGTTCGGGGGGTTCAGCTGTGATGACAGAAGCTACAATGCAGAACCCACTTTTATTTCAGATTTTTTCTTTCATGGTGGGCTACTCCTCTCTTTATGTGACTGCAGTGGAGCCAGGGGCGTAACTACCACTATAGCAGCCATAGCAACTGCTATGGGGCCTGCCGCATCAGGGGGCCCCATGGCCTGCTCCTGCAATACACTGGGCCCCCTGAGCTGTCATCATTTGCAGCACCGGGTGGCCCTGCTGGTCTCCTGGGTTTTGCAAATGTCCCTTTAACTGCAAGCACTCCTGACCAGAGCTAGCAGTTATGTAGTTATGACTTCACTTGACCGTTTAGTGGTCAGTCGGGGGGCAATCAAAAGTTTGCTATGGGGCCCAGCCATTTCTAGTTACGCCCCTGAGTGGAGCTCTGTCTCCAATGCACTCTATGGTATCTGAGGGTGGCTTTATGCACTAGCACAATGTACGGTATTGTTCATAGTGAATTAGGCACATTGATAAAAGATACATGTAGCCGTTATGAAGGTCTCATCACAACTAAAAGCATATTCCAGCATCAGTTTTACCTGCACATTCAAGTTCAAGTTTCAGTGGAAAAGACCAGGTCGGCAAGTTATGCACATGAGCCCTATTGTACTTTACTAGGGCTTCTGCACGGACTTGTGGGATGTTTTCACAGCATCTCCTTTTTCTTAAAACTGTCTCCCAGACTTAGGGCCCTTTTCCACTGGACGATTATTGTTCAGATTATTGTTAAATTGTTCGAATCTAAACGATAATCGTTCGGTTGAAATGCAGATAATGATTAACAACCGAAAGAGAAATCGTTGATCGCTTTATAAGACCTGGACCTTTTTTTATCGTTCCTCGTTCGCAAAACGTTCGCAAATCGTTCGCATTGAATAAGACGTCGTTCGGTCGTTCGCAGTAGATACGAACGCAAAAGCAAAGAAAAAACGATCGCAAATAAGATCATAAGTAACGATTATCGTTCCATGGAAATGAGTGAACGTTTTTAGGTCTTTCGCAATAGCGGTCGTTTGAGATTGTTAACGATTATGCGAACGATAATCGTCCGGTGGAATAGGGCCCTTAGAGGGGTTGTCTCACAAAGATGTTAACCATATGCATATATGCAAAGGAGTGCACATGTGCTGTTTTTATAGGGAAAATAACAACAGGTTAGAAGAATCTAATCTGTTATGTTCTTATAGGGAAGAAGACACTCAAGAAGAAGGTAGTTTTCTTGTCTCCCCCTCAGCACCATTTTCCTGGAACCCTCCAATTGAATAATATATGAATTGGGTAGTTGGTGTAGTGGGGGCAAGATTACAACATTTAATGCATGCATCTTCCCTATCTGTCCATCCTCATGAATATTCAGGATGTGCTGTGCAGTAATGAACGGCTGAAGTAACGTCACTGCAGAGAGTTGCATCAATATTCATGGGGAGGCATTGGGGTGGATCTATGCAGTAAAGGAGGAAACCTCTCATATTTCATTGGTAGAGGATTTAGGCCTCTCTATCATGTAATAAGTTGGCAAGGATGACTTTGCATATTCTGGAAAATGCAGGATAATTTAGAGTAAGAATTTTGAAAGAGCTCATGATAGATGCAATATACATTGAAAGGTTATGCTGTTATTGTGAAAAATCAGGCACCTCAACCTGTGCAGTTCTGATGATGCTAAAACGGGTGCAAGTGCAATATACTGGGGAAGTTATAGAGAGTACATGAGTGTGTGGGATTTAAGGTCCAAGTGTGTGTGAGGTGTTAGGCACCAAACTGTTTGAATGTGATTTGCAGGGAATTTAAAGCCCCTACGGGCAGGGGTTGGGGGAAATTGAAAAAGGCAATATGCTTTCTGGGCCCACGCAGTGCCATGTCCCACTTCTGGACCCCTCCGGATGTCCTTTGAGCGACGACGACGGCCGGCGGGGTCCGGGAGCTCTGTGATGTGGAGCAGCGCAGGCTTGGGGACTGGTAAGCGTTTGATTTTTTCAATTTCCCCCACCTACTGTCTGTAGTGCCCCCCCCCCCCCCCCACGGACTTCTCCTTTAACATAATCAATTTTCAGAGCCTTTTTCCTAGATTATGCTGCATTGACAACAATGTGCAAGAGTGTCATTGTCAACCTATTACCCTACTGCATAACAGGCTTGTGTTAGTTTAGGGGCCTAAATCCTTCCGACAGGTTCCCTTTCCAGATTCAAATACTGACAAAACTACAGTATATATTCTTTTGCAATAGCTTTGAGGCGTTTTAAGGATGCATTCCAACATTTACAATTTAGATGGGCTTTTTGCAGTGAATTACAACAGATAACGCAATAAGGCTATGTTCACACTGCGTATGAGTCCGGCCACATTTCATACGCCGCCGTACATGTGCGGCTGAAACTACGGGCGTGGGAAAAGTAGACATGCGCCCAAATGCGTACGAACCGCAAACATACGCCTGTTGTATAGTTATGCTTCCCTAGCTTGTTTCGAAGCGATCTGAAACAGGTCATTTACTTGGAAATCTTCGCCCAGCCCCGTAAACCACACAGAACCTTTTGGATCGAAAAATCAAGTTCAATTTGGCTGAAATAAGTACTTCGTACGGGACCGCAAGGAAATCCACGTCCGTGAGTTTCAACATTTCCGTCCTCAAACAATGGTCTTGTTCATTTTTCACGGCGCCATATACGATCCGGCCATAAGCTCATACGTAGTGTGCATTGTGCTGGTGGAAATCGTATACTTTCAAGAGGAAAGCATCAACCTCAAAACTACGTGCGTTTATTCGCGGTTCGCACTACGGCCAAAAACATACGCAGTGTGAACATAGCCTAAGGCTATGTTCACACTATGTATGTGTGCGGCTGTATTTTTTATGCGGCTGTAAATGTGCGGATAAAACTATGGCCGTGGGAAAAAATAGACATGCGGCTGAAAACATACGGTCATTTACTTGGAAATCTGGTTCAACTAAAAATAACAAATAAAATCTTAAGAAAGTGATGCAAACACCTCTGGATGCATCTGGGAAAGCAGGGAAACAGGTGGTTATTACCGGTGTTTGCGATCCTCTGCAGTAATGCCGATGCCTCTCATGGTTAATATATTGAATTAATAAAACACATTTTCGTTGTAATAAAGTCCCTTTCATTGTTCAATAATTAAATTTAAACGATTCCATCATTTTGCAATTAAATATACTATTAAAATAAATATATATATATAAATAAATGTATATTTATATATATATTTATTTTTTGACAGTATATTTAATTGCACAATGATGGATTCGTTTAAATTAAATTATTGAACAACAAAACTGATTTTATTTCAACGAAAATGTGTTTTATTAATTAAATATTAATTAGTACAGGAAGCTCCAGTAAGCCGTTAATTCATATTGCCGGCAATAGAGCATTCTGTACTAATCATCACTTTACTTTAATTAAAACATCAAATGTTTCTTCTAATTATGTTATCACAATAGCATTATTAGAAGAAACATTTAGAATTATATGTGCGCTCAGCTGATTGGCTGATCGGCTCAGCGCACATATAATTAGCGGGTCCGCAGCACAGTGACTTCATTGTGCTGCGGACCAGCGAAGAGAACACATCGGGGTGAGTATAGAGCTCTCCCCACCCCCTCCCCAGCACTGCACCCCTCCCAGCAAGGAAGGGGGGTCACTTAACCCCTTCCTTGCTGGGATGGGTGCAGTCTGACATCAGTCTGGCCCCCAAGGGGTTAAGGGGGATGCAATACATCCTCCCTTAACCCCTTGGGGGCCAGACTGTAAGCAGCGATCTGTAAAGATGCTGCATACTGTAAGGAGCACAACACCGCTCACAATGATGGGTGTTGTGCTCCTGTTTGTGTGTTTTTTGTGTGTTTCTCCCTTTTTGTTTTTCAGATATCGGTATCCTGGGGATTACGTCAGATTCGGTGGACTACGTCGATGACCAGCGGTTGTTTGTTGTTTTTTTAATAAAATGGTCAATGAGGGGTGTGGGGGTGTTTTTATTTGAATAAAAAAATGTTTTAACTTGTGTCTTGTCTTTATTTCTTTACTTTATAGACTTAGTAGTGGAAGCCATCTAATAGATGGAATCCATTACTAAGTTGGGGCCTAGTGTTAGCCGGTATAAAATGGCTAACACTAACCCCCCATTATTACACCCGTGAACCCAATGCCAACAGGGGTACTGGGAAGAGCCGGGTGCCAGTGGTCCCGGAGTGTCAAAATTGGTGCTGGTAAGCCTTAATCTTACCAGCAGCAGGCTGGTAAGATTAAGGCTGGGGAGGGCCTAAACCAATGGCTCTTCCCACCCTGGTGTTACCAGGCTGCTGTCGTTTGGTTTTTAACCCGGCTGGTTATAAAAATAGGGGGGACCCTATGCGTTTTTTTTTTATAATTTATTTATTTAAAAAAAAAAACGCATAGGGTCCCCCCTATTTTTATAACCAGACGGGATTAAAAACCAAACGACAGCAGCCTGGTAACACCAGTTTCATCCGCACATTTAGGCTGGGTTCACACGATGTAACTGTGCGGCTGTATTTTTTATGCGGCTGTAAATGTGCGGGTGAAACTCCGGCCGTGGGAAAAAATAGACATGCGGCTCAAAACATACGGTCATTTACTTGGAAATCTGGTTCAACTAAAAATAACAAATAAAATGTTAAGAAAGTGATGGAAACACCTCTGGATGCATCTGGGAAAGCAGGGAAACAGTTTACATGAATCGCTATTACCGGGGTTTGCGATCCTCTGCACTATAGCCGATGTCTCTCATGGTTAATATATTGAATTAATAAAACACATTTTCTTTCTAATAAAGTCCCTTTTATTGTTCAATAATTAAATGTAAACGATTCCATCATTGTGCAATTAAATATACTGTTAAAATAAATATATATATAAATATACATTTATTTATATATCTATTTATTTTAACAGTATATTTAATTGCAAAATGATGGATTCGTTAGAAATAAATTATTGAACAACGAAAGTGTCTTGATTACAAAGAAAATGTGTTTTAGTAATTTAATATATTAACTATTAGAGGCATCGGCATTCGGCATCATTGCCGGCTATTTTTGAAGTACTCCGTACGGACCGCCTGTCAATCCTCGGCCGCATGTCCAGCCGCAAACAATTGCCTTGTTCATTTTTTACCGGTCCGTTTACGATAGGGCCGTAGATTCAGACATAGTGTGCACTGTGCAGCCGCATATCCTATACTTCCAAGCATACACACGAACCACCAAAAATACCGCCGCACAATTACAGCCGCAAATACAGCCGCACAGTTACAACGTCTGAACCGAGCCTTAAACTGTAAATGTACATAATGCAAATATATATTCTGAGCCGCCATGTTATTGTGCTTACCATTTACTCCTATGTTTCAAACTGATGTTCAACATAGACACGCCTTTAATTTTCAGCAGTATGTATTTTATTTCTCTTTTTATGTAGTGTTTGTTTATTTTTTGTAGTGTTAAGCGGACTTGAGAAAACTCTCTAAGTTCCCTGAACCTGAATGCTCAGCATTTGATTCCCGGCATCGGGATTAGTGTGATGCCACCCAGTAGCGGTCTTTGGCACCAAGCACCCCAAGCGATCGCTTGGGGCCCCCAACATCCAGGGGGGCCCCTACGTCCTGCTCTTATGCTCAAGACCGCTGGACAGGGCCGCTGCCCGACTTGCTGCTGCGATCTGAACTGTAACTATGAGCACTCGTAATGAGCGCTCATAGTTACATGCAGCAGCAGCACTTACAGGGTGGGAGCCATTGGCTCCCTTCCTGTCAGTCACTCTTGTGGCCACAGAAAGTGTTTTCCCTGCGGTCACAAGGGGCCACTTTGTCCTTCTGGTGCCGGCGCTCCAGTGACATCACTGGAGCATCAGCGCCAGAACAAGGGGAGTGCAGCCTCTTGTGATCGTAGGGAAAACCCTTCCTGCGGAAGAGAAGAGGAGACGCCTGGACCCAGGTGAGTATAAGTGTTTGTTTTATTGTGTTATATACTATGTGAAAGGGGTAGCACACAGGGGTCTGTTTAACTGGGGGAGAGCACAGCGGGGGAATAAATATATGGGGGGAGCACACAGGGGGGGGTCTATATAAATGGGGGGAGCACACAGGGGGGATATATATATAAATGGGGGGAGCACACAGGGGGGATATATATAACTGGGGGAGCACACAGGGGGGGGCTATAGACTACTGGGGCTTCACAGAGGGGTCAGTATACTACTGGGGCAGCACACAGGGGTATATAATACTGGGGGCAGGACACAAGGGGTATATACTATTGGGGGCAGCTCACAAGGGGTATATACTACTGGCGGTAGCGCACAAGGGGTATTTACTACTGGGGGCAGCACACAGCGGTCTATTGTTGTGGAGCGCATGTCAAGGGGGAGGGGGCCCAGACATAACTTGGCTTGGGGCCCCAGAAATGCCAAAACCGCCCCTGATGCCACCCTAGAGCCAGGGGCGTAACTACCACTATAGCAGCCATAGCGGCTGCTATGGGGCCTGCCGCATCAGGGGGCCCCATGGCCTGCTCCTGCAATACACTGGGCCCCCTGAGCCGTCATCATTTGCAGCACCGGGTGGCCCTGCTGGTCTCCTGGGTTTTGCAAATGTCCCTTTAACTGCAAGCACTCCTGACCAGAGCTAGCAGTTATGTAGTTATGACTTCACTTGACCGTTTAGTGGTCAGTCGGGGGGGGGGGGGGGCAATCAAAAGTTTGCTATGGGGCCCAGCCATTTCTAGTTACGCCCCTGCCTAGAGCTGCCAGGAAAACATAAGTGCACACTACGTAAAAAATCATTAAACAACTGCCGCAGTTTGCAAGGTTTGCGTTAATGTACGTCCTGGCGACCCCGCTTTTTAAACGCCATGATCCCAGGTCCTATCTGCTAATTAACCTTTTAAATGCAGCTGGGGCTCACATCAGGGGATGGGACTGTGGAGGTAATCACTTCATAGCTGTAACCCCTCTCTCCCCGGACAGAGAGTGCTGCATATATGTGCCCACATCTGCCCTGCTCATTCCTTCATGCTCCCTGGAGTCTTTGTCAGCCCTTGTGTCAGGACTAGTCACTAAGAGAGACAAAATGGCGGACACAGACAGTGCACCCTAAGCTCAGCCCCGCCCACTGACTCTACCTACTTGCCCCCCTAGGCTAAACCCTAGGGCAGCAATTGGGCGGCGGTCCCTGTACTGGCTTGGTGGGACACAAAGACAAGACAGACAGACAAAACACAATAAAGAATAGTCGGCAGTCCGGGTCACAACAATCGGGCAGCACAGTACAAAATCACAATCCAAAAGCAAGGTCAATAAACAGGCAGTATGGTCAGGGCAGGCAGCTAGCAGGAATGGTCAGAAACACAGGCAAAGGGATCAGCATAAACAAAGCAAGAAAACCAGAACCAGGCAGAGACAAGCTCAATATCCGGCAGTGAGAGGCAGGCTGGCAGACACTATATAGGAGACCAGAGGTCCAGTGCAGGAGCTGATTGGACCAGACCCCTAATCTCCTCAGAACACCTGGGGCAAGAGCAACCTGACCAGACAAGTTAACCAGCATCAGAGTTAACTCCGGAGTGGCCAGGAGTATCTCAGGCAAAGCGGGTGTGGCTAAACAAACACAGAAGGAAATAGGCCAGTGTTCAGACAAGGCCCAGGACACCGCAAAAACATACAAAAACACTGAATATCAGCGCCATCTCAGGCGCGCAGCATGAGCCAAGGGGCGCACGGAGTTCGGCACAGGCACATTCATGACACCTTGTGTTTCCCATCCTCTCCATTCATGCTATAATGTGCCTGCAATTACACTCAGCCATTCACACTGCTGTATAGAAAAGTTTCTGTCACTTTCCTCCTGCACAGCTCTGTGATTCTCACTTCCTGACTGGTCCATGCTGAACACACCCCCCTTCCCCACTGCTGTCATGTGACCACACAGACCTCTGACAGCAGCTCTGCTTCTCTATTCTAGCCTGTTGTACTACGCTACTGCATTATGGGGATCTGCTGTTCCATCCTGTTTCTACAAACTGCTGCTGTTTTTCAGGTTTATGCACTTACTATACATTGTACTCCACATGCTGATTGCTATACTGTACAGTAACTTCTGTTCTGTACTGTAGTGATTAAACTGTGCACTATACAATGTAATATATGGGTGCAAGTTCTTTATGGGAAGAATAGAAACAGAAAAATAGAAAGTGAAGCCTGAAAGATTTTCATTTACATTTCACATCAGTTATTTCCTTTCTTACCAGAGACCTTATAAATAACACGTCGCATAGGACAGTGTAAGAAATTATAGGGTCTTAGGATTCTGTAAACTATTCCATTAACTGGATGAAAACAGAGGCTTAAAACTTAATCAAAACATGGTATAAACAATCTGTGTAGCACAAGGTAATGGATAGATTGGACAAGCTCCCAACAGCAAAATAGTTGGGAACTCATATAGTAATGACATTTAAGGAGCGGCTAGGGGAAACGCAACACAGTTTGTGAACAAGACAAAGATGCATCCAAGCTTTTAAAATAATTTAAGCTGTCAACTCCTTTGTCACCTATTAGTGATTTGTATAAATGTTCAATCATTTTTAGTCCATCTATAAACTACTCAACCTTTGTCGGGAAAGTGAAAGAAAAAAAAAACATTATCTAGAAAGAGAAAAGCTAGAATGGTTAAATGAAATGGCTTTTCACACAGAACATTAATAGATTAAACAAAATACAGCAGGGAAGATGATTTTATAGCACATGCAGAGAGCCCCTGGGAAACAAGATGATGATGATATTAAACTACAGATAACATGATGGGATTTATATCACAGGCTCCAATGCGATGGGGGAAAAGAGAAGAAAAACATGGCAACGTTACAAAAGCTTACATTGTAGTGTGAAAAATAGGTTTATCCGGATTTATAGAATTGTTATTGAGGAGGAAGGAGCAGGGTAGAAGATACATAATACAGCGACAAATAAGAAATAGGTTTTATGCAATAAATTACCGTAGGGCTGCCGCAAAATCGAGAAGAATTTGATCAAGTCACCACGTCTTAATGAATAATAAAAACCTATACTATGGCGTGTAAAAAAAAAAAATAATGCATTTACATTTAGCTTGCAGTTAAAGGGATGATCCGAAGAATAATTATTTATTACAATTTTGCTCAATAAGGTGAAAAGAGTTAAAATAATAATTTCATTGCATCCTCACCAGCATTGTTCTCCCTGACAAAGAGTATGGATCGGAAGCTACATGCTGAGCGGAAGTTTATTGTCGGTTTATTGTACAGTATATTGGTCAGAAATAGTTTATATTGTCAAAAATTTGTTAACACACTAACAGGCCAACGTAGTACGGTAAAGTGGATCTATTGTTTTTTGGCACGAAGCAGTATCAACTTTGTAATATATCTTGTTTGAGGGAATTTTCATCGTCTTTGTTTTCCAGCTTCCGATTTCCTGCCTGAATGTCTCCTATAAATTTTCTGAATCCTTCTCAGCCATGAAAAAGTCAATTTGGAGTGAAACAGCAAATAATTCAACGCATTGAAGTCAATAGAATAATGGACATGTAATGCACACAGTGTGTTAAATAACGGACGTTGTCTGCGTGGACATAAAAATAATGAACATGACAATTATTTTCAGACGTCTTTTACAAATAACAGACTAAATAATTTGAGTTCTACAAAGTCTGTGGAATGTTAACAAAACAATATTTATACTTAAAGGGGTTTGGCCATTTTATAGTAAAATTGATCAGTGTACAGTATTAGTAACTGTACTCACTGTATATACTGACAGCAGATCCCTGTGTACCTCATAGAACTAAAATCAGACTCCCTTCCTCTGGGCTGGGCTGTCCTGCTCTGTGGTGAGTCTGCCCATAAGATGTCCGACATGGAGGAGCATGTGACCATGCCCCGCCCCCCCAGTGTCCACCACTGAGCCTGTATATCACTATGGAGGACACTGGGGGGCAGGGCATGGTCACATGCTCCTTTATGTCGACCTTCTTATGGACAGACTCACCACAAAGCAGGGCAGCACAGCCCAGCCTGATTTTAGCTCTATGAGGAATTAGCTCTATGTGAATACACTTACTTATGATACACACAAAATTATTTTACTATAAAGTGGCCAACCCCTTTAACTACAGACCCAGGTAAGCAAACCTGTTCTATAGCATAATCTAATAGAAACAACCCATAGGTACTTCCTCAGTGACTATTCCTATGTACAGTAGTTCATGAGCTACTGATCCTAACACTTTCCTCAGGGCGCTGACGAGTAAATGATCTTTCCAGTCGTCTCATAAATAATCTTCAGCCTTAGTCATTAATAGAACATGCAGACAGTGAATAGAACGTTAGTGACTTCAGTGGTGGTGAGCAGCTCATCAACAGACCCTTGAAGTGGCCTGGTGCCTAATTAAGATTGGCGTTCCTATGGGAGATGACTTATTGAGGAAATAATATTTAAGAAATGGGTTTTAGATTGTTTTTCAGAGGCTGAAGCAATAACAACACACAATGCTCCTATTCATTATCATAATTGACATGTAATTTTTTTTTTTTGAAAGTCATACTATGGATAATAATTATACAATATATTCACAATAAATGCAAAAGACAATAAGAGGAGAGAAAATGACTAAATACATGTTATTGTCAAAGAGCTCCTTTCAGAATAGTGGTGCATATATAGGGGGCAGCAGCTGCGCCAGGACCCCTCTGCTACATAAATGGTAGATAGTAGTGTTGCGGAACAGCAAACGCAAAGGAAATGTATGGCCACATATGGTCTGCTCCATTTCCACAGACCTCAACTATCCATATGTTTCTCCTGTTTCTGTTATTTTAAAGAAGAAGTCTGGCAAGGGGGGGGGGGGGGAGGGTCCAAAAATTCTTATAGGCAGGGGATGGGGGAACATAAAAAAGAAGTTATAGTCGCCTGTCTTGGTGCCCGCGCAGAGCTATGTCCCACTCCTAGACCCCAGCTGACTGTCTTCTGAGCTCCCACCGGCTATGTAACGGATGCCTCACTCAGCCAGTTGGGACGCTGATGAAGTCACTGATGACCTGAGCTGGCTAAATCCCACCCACCTGTGATGTCAAACCCGGGTCATAAACTACCCTGAAACCAGAAGATGACAGATGATACAGCGCAGCGCGGGCACTGGTAGCGGTAAATATATTGTCTTTTTTTATTTCCCCACCACCACCTGCCTGGAATGATCTTTTACCCAACCAACAACCCCCCTCCCCCCCCACACACACACACTTTAAGGCTATGTTCACACTACGTATACTTCCGGCCGTAGTGCGAACCGCAAATATACGCCCGTAGTTTTGAGGTTGATGCGTACGCTTGGAAGTATACGATTTCTGTCCGCACAATGCACACTACGTATGAGCCTACGGCCGGATCGTATACGGCGCCGTGAAAAATGAACAAGACCATTGTTTGCGGCCAGAACTGTTCCAACTCACGGCCGTGGATTTACATGCGGTCCCGTACGGAGTACTTATTTCAGCCAAATTGAACTTGATTTTCAGATCCAAAAGGTTCTGTGTGTTTTATTGGGCTGGGCGAAGATTTCCAAGTAAATGACCTGTTTCAGATCGCTTGGAAACAAGCTAGGAAGCATAACTGTACGACGGGCGTATGTTCGCGGTTCGCCCGCATGTTCGCAATCCGGCCGCATGTCTATTTTTCCCATGGCCGTAGATTCAGCCGCACATGTCCGGCCGCGTATGAACTACGGACGGACATATACGTAGTGTGAACATAGCCTAAAAAAAACCCAAACTTTTCCTTTAAGTAGAATAGCTGCAAGTTTTTCTGTTTTTTAAGAGGGAGTCATCAGGTGTTATACTGGTATGATTTATCAAAATTCATGACTAATAAGTCAGAAAAGCCTGGAATGTATTTTGATTGATATTTTAAATGCTTTTCAGTATGACCTAGGTCACTAGAGACACAGAGCTCTGCACCAGATATTTCCCTAGTGACTTACGCAAACACATTTAAAATCAATTACTTGATGCAGTCCTGGTTACAATCAGATACTTACTTTTCTGAATTAAATCCCCTGGGGTAAAGTGGGTAAGAAAAACTAAATAAAGATCAATGCATGAAATGTGGACTGGCAAACAAGGTCATGTTTGTATCTTGGAATTATGGAGTAGATATTTTCTTTTATTGCTCTTAAGGGACCTATTCCGAATAGGGTTAATTGTATAAGTAATAGCGGTTGGAGTTCACAGTTACGGAAGCTTGTGTTATTGCTGGAACAGAGAGTACTATAGAGGGTTGTTCCGAAATATACAATATCATAACATTATAAAGCTTCCATATGCCGAGAAGCCCCCACTGTATAAAAACCAAATGCTATCGTTATAGGAATATTACCCACTAAAAATACCAGGTAAAATTATAATGGAAAACAATTGCCTCTTTAAAAATAAAACCACAAAAGACCATTTTATTTGCTTTGTGGTTGTGTAGGTTTCTATCACACATCCTAATTTTATTTTATTTTTGCAGATAACCTGAACTGTATAATAAAATTATATGAACAAAAGATTATTTCATTTAATTGAGCATCTTTGGGACCGTGATGGAAAGACATGTTCACCTTCCAAATTACAGGACTTTCTTAGGCAATGTTCACACAGGCTGCATTCAGGACGTTCCAGTAACTGATAACTCTTTATCGGCTGCAGGAACGCTCTTTTTTTTAACATAGACTTGCGGGCACCGTCGGGTGTGCCAGCAAATCAATTAACCATTCACTTTAATGTAAAGTACAGCTGCCGCTGCACTTTAATTTGTGTGACAGCTATTATAATAGGCAGGTACATTATTTTAACGCACGTTCGAAAGATCTAACGTTATCATAACCATGTGTGAACACAGCAGGCGACATTGCATTGACTTCAATGCAATACCTTCCCTGCAGTAAGAACGGACCATAAATCCATTGCAATCACCGTCCGTTCTTTACTGAAATATTACATTGTTTGAACATAGCCTTACAGAGAAAGCACCATTCTTGTCTTCCGTTTGGGTGCAGGTTTTGCAACTCGGATCCCTGAAGTGAATGGAGCTTAAATGCAAACCCACACCTAAACTGGAAACAAGAGTTGTGTTTTCTCTGAAAGAAAATGGCCATGTTTTACTAACGTTAGATAACCCTATTAACATCTTGAAGCCAAACATCATAGGACAACCTCAGTCATCTTCTGGAATCCATACCTTAATGGGCCAGAGTTGTTTGAGACAGCAATACCCATTTTAGTAATATGTTTTTCGTATCAAAATTATGAGACACTGACAAAATATCATCAACAGAATTAACAATTTATGCTGAACAAGACAAAAGGGAACTGTATTTCCATCCATAGTAACAAAGAACCAGAAGGCGCCGCATTTGTTTCTATGCCAGAAATACCTGAATAACTTATCTATTGATCAGAATGAAAATGAGGATGAATTCCTTTTGTGGCTGATGATTTTCCATGCACTGTGTAATGAAATGTGCATGGTAATCAGGGATCGGTGCCACTAATTTAACAGGGCTGTTTTTTTCCCCAAGATTTAAGCGATAAATATTTAATGGCCATCAATGCCAAGATGTAATTGCTCCAAAGCTTTCCATTACGTTATTCAGAGTTATTCAGAATTATTTTTTTACTTTTCCCTGCATGAGGCTAGAAAACTTAATGACGATCACTATTTCTAGAGCCCACGTTCCCAATCTATTTATATAAATTCTTAATTTTTAGATTACATTAAAAATACTTAACATGCTAGCGGGGGTGCGGCCACTTTACGTCTGGTTTATGAAACTCTTGAAGGAATGCACTTAGGATGAAAATAGCAAACATTTCATGAAAAATACTTGCAGATGCATTTGCCATCTATAAATTTCCTGATTCATCATGTTCTATTGATAGAGAGCTAAACATCGATATATCTTTGAAATATGGAAGACTGACAGTCGAAAAGGAGCACATTGTCCATGTGCTATATTGGAGTGATGTGGATTTTCTTTACATTTGTTTTATGAGAGGAGTCCTTCCACTGGCACCACATACAAAGTTGTGAGGTTCCATTACCAATAGCATGTTGTATAGAAGTTGCAGAGTCCAAAACTCGTCTGGTATTAAAATCACAGCTAAGCAGTACCATGCAAGCCTTACGTCACCTAGCACAATGCAAAGTGTTGGATAGAGTTGAGTAAAGAATGCCACCAGTGGAGAGATCACACAAATCACACACCTTAGGGTGCGTTCACACCTACAGGATCTGCAGCAGATCTGCAGCAGATTTGATGCAGTGTTCAGTTATTTAAATGAAATCTGCTGCAGAAAATCAGCTGCAGATCCTGTAGGTGTGAACGCACCATTAATCTGGGAAATTGGTGGAGAAGTTTCAGTTTGGCAAATGCCCCTAAAAACAATAATTGCATTCATTCCTACTCCAACCAACTTGGAACAATGCAATGGGGTTGTTTTTAAAGGGTTTGCCTAAGCCCCTTATGTCCAAAAAAGGGAAGCCTTAATTCTTCAGCATACCAAGGCATTTAAGACAATTGTTGCTCCCAAATGTGTGGGAACAGTTTGGCGATAGTTCTTTTTTGTTCCTACATGATTGCACAAAGTAAGGTTTATAAAGACATGGTTGGGGGAGTTTGGTTCATACTGGGACCCACTGTTCTTGCATTTAGTTTCCTTGTACTTTTAAAGGAAAACTCTGGGCTGGGGTGATTTTTGGAAAAGTTCTGGTAATGGGATGATGAAAGAAGTAACATGCTTTCACCCCTGCTCTAGCACTGGTGCCAGTATCCCACAGCTTTGGTTCCCTGGCTCTGGACGCTTCTGGCTCTGAGTGGGGACCTGGGACACAATGTGTTAGGCCTGCTTAGCTGGTACGTCATGTCCCAGGACCAGGGGACCACAGCTGTGGGATACCAGCATCAAGCGCTGGAGCAGGGGAGTTGAGAGCATGTTACTTATTTTATCCACCCCCTTCCCAGCACACTGCAAAAAATTACCCCAGCTCCGAGTTCTCTTTTAATTCATTTAAACTGAGTTTTTTTTAAATTTCATCTGCAATTCACATTTCAAACTGCTGACGCTGCTAGATAGCTGTTAGATCAAGGAGACAAATGTTACCTTTAAAATATCCATCTATTCTTTCAGAAAATAGAAAAATGCTTGAATTCTCTGTTGCGTCAAAGAAGTGTTCCCAAGCCCCTGAAGTGCTGAGAGTTGTAACACCTCCTCAGTCCCCCACCAGATTATGCAAAAATATACACTCAAGAACGATGATAAAAAGAGTACGAGCTTTGCCTAAAAAGAAAAGCAAACAAAAAGCTCTAACTACCAAAATATTGCTGAGTGCTAGCATTCAGCAATGTCCCGAAGCGCTTATTAGAGATGAGCAAATGACTCATCTGACAAAACAATCCCCTTTATTTGATCAGTGATTCGCTCATTAAGCCGCCGGCCTTTCAGTGCTGCTCTTCACTACTCCTCCCAGGATGCCTGGAAAAGCTGAATCCAATCCTGGGAAACTTCTCCCTGTGTCCCAGGAATGTCTCAACCTTTTCCCCAGCACCCGAGGTGAAGCAGCAAGGAACCAAGCAGCGCTGAAAGGCAGGCAGCTTGATGAGCGAATCACTTATCAAACAAAACGATTTGATTTGTTTAGATGAACAATTGGCTCATCTCTAGCACCAATCAAAGCAATTTCTGAGACTGCCACCCTCCCACAAAGTAACATGGTAATATTGAAATAAGACAAGAGTCCATCAGGTTTAACCAAGAGAAACCATACTGTCATGACAGGCAGGCGTAGACAAGACAAAAGACAGTGGGCCCTAGATCTGAACCCACCCACTGTCACCTGCCTACTTGCCTCAGTCGACCCTAAACGGTCGTGGACAACCACGGAGTCGGTCCCTACACTGCGTAGGTGAATACAAAAAACGTAGACAGACAAACAAAACACAATAGAGGATAGTCAACTAGCAGGGTCAAAACCAAACAGACAACGCAGTACAAAATCAGAAGGAGAGCGGATAGTCAAATGTCAGGCAAGAGGTCAGAACACGGGTAGAGCAATAGCAAGGGGATTAGGACAGGGAACGCTGGGAAAGGAGCAGGGGAGCTGGGACTAGTAACAACTAATAGCCAGCAGGGAACTGAGGGATCTGACTGCTTTTTATCCTGGATCAGAGACTAGGTCCAGCAGCTGATTGGACCAGCCCTGATCCCAGCACCAAGCTCAGCTGAACAGATCTAGCAGTGCAGTAACCCCTGCACAGCCAGAAGTCTGACAGGCAAGGTAGGTGTGGCTGGAAAGTAAAACACAGTTCATTCAGTGCAAACACAGACAGAAATTCAGCGCTTCCTCGGCCGCCCGGCACGGACTGAGGAGCGCGAAGTCACATTTCTAACAGTACCCCCCCTCTTATGAGGGGCCTCAGGACCCTCACTCAAAGGACGAGGCTTAGAGGGGTTACAATTATGAAATTGTCTAATGAGACGGGGAGCGTGGACATCTCGGCTTGCCACCCAAGTCCGTTCTTCCGGGCCGAACCCCTTCCAATGAATGAGGTATTGAACGGAGTTCTGCACCCGGCGAGAGTCCAGAATTTTCTCAATTTCAAACTCAAGCTCCCCTTGAATGACCAGGGGATCTGGAGGAATAGACGGCAACACAGGAGTGATATACCTTTTCAATAGAGCCTTATGGAACACATTATGAATTTTCATGACTCTTGGCAATTGCAACCTGAAAGAAACAGGGTTAATTATCTCAGTGATGACATATGGCCCAATGTATTTGGGTGCCAGTTTTCCAGACGGAACCCTAAGTTTCAAGTTTTTGGTGGAAAGCCACACCTTGTCACCCACTAGGTATTCTGGGCCAGATATGCGTCTTTTGTTGGCTTGTTTTTTCGATAATTCCTGGGCTTTAACCAAGTTCTCAAGAGCTTGGGCCCAGACTGTGCACAGTCTTCTATAGGTTTTTTCAGCTGACGGGTTAACAGATTCAGCAGCATGCGCAGATGAAAACCTCGGATTAAAACCATAATTGCAGAAAAACTGCGACATTTTGGTAGAATGATTTTCTCTATTATTGAGGGCGAATTCTGCCAAGGACAAATACTCCTTCCATTTGTCCTGGGCACTAGAAACAAAGCATCTTAGAAATTGTTCTAATGATTGGTTGACTCTTTCAGTCTGCCCATTAGTCTGAGGATGGAAGGCAGATGAAAATGCCAATGAAGTCCCCAATCGACCACAGAACTCCCTCCAGAACTTAGAGACAAACTGCACCCCTCTATCAGACACAATGTTCTCTGGAACCCCATGAAGTCATAAAATGTGATTGATGAACAGAGATGCTAACGTACGTGCATTAGGGAGTTTCTTAAGGGGAATCAGATGGCACATTTTAGAAAATCTATCAGTTACGACCCAGATAACAGTCTTCCCTTTTGAAGATGGCAAGTCAGTGATAAAATCCATTGAAATGTGGGTCCAGGGTCTCTCAGGCAAAGGGAGAGGATGTAGAAGACCTTCAGGTAATCTACGAGGAACCTTGGACCTGGCACAGACCTCACAGGCCTCAACAAACAGTTTAGTATCTCTGGCCCAAGACGGCCACCAATAATACCGTGAGAGCAGATACTTTGTGCCAGCAATGCCCGGGTGACCTGCTAAAACTGAACAGTGGGTCTCTTCAAGAACTCTGAGTCGAAGGTTGGGGGGTACAAAGAGTTTTCCCTCCGGGATGTTCCTAGAGGCTAGGGATTGTGAATCTACCACCTGGGCGGCAAGGTCAGGTTGGAGGGTGGCAACGACCACACCTGGTGCTAAAATAGTCTCAGGTTCTTCCCTGGGGGCATTGCTGGCCTCAAAGCTGCGAGACAGAGCATCCGCTCGGACATTCTTAGAACCCGGACGGAAGGTAATTTCAAAATGGAACCTGGTAAAAAATAACGCCCACCTTGCCTGTCGAGGAGTAAGGCGCTTAGCTTAATCAAGGTATAAGAGATTTTTATGATCAGTTAAAACCCTGATCTTATGTTTAGCCCCTTCAAGGAAGTGTCTCCACTCATCAAAGGCCCATTTAATGGCCAACAACTCCCTGTTACCAATGTCATAATTACACTCAGTTTTAGAGAACTTCCTTGAAAAATAGGCTACAGGTCTAAGATTAGTGAGGGTCTCGGAACCTTGTGAGAGGACCGCTCCAACCCCCACTTCTGAAGCATCTACCTCGATGATGAATGGCTGATCTAAATCCGGCTGAATAAGCACTGGGGCCTCAGAAAAACATTTTTTCAACTGTCCAAATGCCTGTACAGCTTCGGTACTCCAGTTCACAAGATCAGCTCCTTTTCTGGTTAAGTCAGTCAGTGGTTTGGCAATGACTGAGAAGCCTTTAATAAATTTTCTATAATAATTGGCAAATCCTAAAAATCGTTGCAGGGCCTTTAGACTAGTAGGTCGTTCCCATTTCTCAATAGCAGCCACCTTCAGTGGGTCCATACAGAAGGAGTTAGGGGTGATAATGTAACCCAGAAAAGAGACCTTTTGGATCCCGAACTGGCATTTGGACAGTTTAGCGTACAGATGGTTCAATCTGAGCAATTCCATAACCTTACGAACATGACCTATGTGTGAGGCCCAATCAGGAGAGAAGATTAAAATGTCATCCAGATAAACTACTAAAAATTGCCCAAGATATTTACGGAAAACATCATTAACAAAATGTTGAAAAACTGCCGGCGCGTTGCTTAACCCAAATGGCATAACCAGATATTCAAAATGCCCTTCAGGCGTATTAAAGGCAGTTTTCCACTCGTCCCCCTCCCTTATTCTTATCAGATTGTAGGCCCCAGGTAGGTCAATCTTTGAGAACCACTGGGCGCCCACAATCTGATTGAATAGATCCGGAATTAGGGGAAGGGGATGTTGGTTCTTAATGGTAATCTTGTTTAGTTCACGATAATCAATACACGGTCTAAGACCACCATCTTTTTTCCCCACAAAAAAGAACCCAGCCCCTAAGGGAGAGCAAGAGGGATGAATGTGACCTTTGCGAAGGCTGTCCTGGATATATTCTCGCATGGCCTCCCTCTCAGGTCTAGACAGATTGAAGATTCTTCCCTTAGAATACTTGGACCCTGGCATCAAGTCAATCGCACAATCATAAGGTCGGTGTGGCGGTAGCACCTCCACAGCCTTCTCATCAAAGACATCAGAAAAGTCAGATAAAAACTGAGGAATTGCTCCCTCCACAGGAGAACAATCTGTGACATTCAGCGCAATACAATGAGAAGCACAATTTGGCCCCCATTTAATCAATTCCCTGTTAGACCAGTCAAACACAGGATTATGCTGGTCCAACCAGGGCAAACCCAAAATAATGTCAGAGGATAAGTTATCCATAACCAGAAAATCAAGATTTTCTTTGTGAACTGATCCAATTTGCACCTCAAGATGCGGAGTGATGTACTGGATTTTACCCCGGGCCAAAGGGGTAAAATCAGCACCAGTAATAGTTAATGGACATTTAAGCAGAAGAGGGCAAATTCCCAAGCATGACCAAAATGCAGAACTAATAAAATTGGCAGAAGCTCCAGAATCCACATGAGCATACCCAGAAATACACTTATTACCTAAAAACAACGAGATGGGCAACATCAATTTGTTCTTATTTTCTAGAGGTACCTGTGCGCCTGAGTGACTTTCTCGACAGTCACTCAGATGCTGGAGTCTTTTCGCCGGTTGACCAGGCTTGGATGGACATTCTTTCACCCAGTGACCAGACTTGCCACAGTACAGGCAGAGATTGTGCTGTAGCCGAAGAGCTCGTCGGATCTGGGTGTCAGCAGCACCTAGTTGCATGGGGTCTTCTTGTGACAACAGAGGAACAGAAGGATTAGATTTAGGATTAGAGTTAGGGAAAGAAAGAGATTTAGAAGCATCAGAGGCGCTCTTTTCCCCACGTCTGTCTCTGAGTCTCCTGTCAACCCTTATTGCCAATGTCATAGTCCCTTCTAACGTGTCAGGGGTAGGGTACACCACTAATAGGTCCTTAAGTTGGTCAGACAACCCCATCCTAAATTGACACCTCAATGCTGGATCGTTCCACCCTGAAGGAACACACCACTGACGGAATTCTGCACAGTACTCCTCTACAGGTCTCTTACCCTTTCGCAGAGAAGTCAGCTCTCGCTCTGCCACAGCGGTTCTGTCTGGGTCATCATATAGTAACCCCAGGGCATCAAAAAATTGGTCCACTGAAGATAATTCCATAGAATCAGGGGGTAACGAAAAAGCCCACTCCTGAGGAGGACCCTGCAAGAGAGACATGACAATGCTGACTCTTTGGGTTTCATCTCCTGAGGAGCGGGGACGTAAACGAAAAAATAATTTGCAACCTTCCTTGAAGATCCTGAAGGCCTTCCTGTCCCCTTTAAATTTTTCGGGGAGCAGAATCGGAGGTTCCAGAGGCATTACCGCGGTCATGGTCACTTGCCGTGGTGTGGACTCCTGCTCCTGCACCTATTCTGCAAGATTCAGAACTAGCCTGTTCAGACCTTGCATTTGCTCAACCAGAGCTTTCACAGGATCCATGATGCGAGATGACCCGCAAAAGAAAAAAAAAATTTTTTTTTTTTTAGAGGCTGGCTATTCTGTCATGACAGGCAGGCGTAGACAAGACAAAAGACAGTAGGCCCTAGATCTGAACCCACCCACTGTCACTTGCCTACTTGCCTCAGTCGACCCTAAACGGTCGTGGACAACCACGGAGTCGGTCCCTACACTGCGTAGGTGAATACACAAAACGTAGACAGACAAACAAAACACAATAGAGGATAGTCAACTAGCAGGGTCAAAACCAAACAGACAACGCAGTACAAAATCAGAAGGAGAGCGGATAGTCAAATGTCAGGCAAGAGGTCAGAACACGGGTAGAGCAATAGCAAGGGGATTAGGACAGGGAACGCTGGGAAAGGAGCAGGGGAGCTGGGACTAGTAACAACTAATAGCCAGCAGGGAACTGAGGGATCTGACTGCTTTTTATCCTGGATCAGAGACTAGGTCCAGCAGCTGATTGGACCAGCCCTGATCCCAGCACCAAGCTCAGCTGAACAGATCTAGCAGTGCAGTAACCCCTGCACAGCCAGAAGTCTGACAGGCAAGGTAGGTGTGGCTGGAAAGTAAAACACAGTTCATTCAGTGCAAACACAGACAGAAATTCAGCGCTTCCTCGGCCGCCCGGCACGGACTGAGGAGCGCAAAGTCACATTTCTAACACCTACTTTGTAGATCCAGAGGAAGGCGAAAACCCCAATGAGGCAGATTGCCCCATCACAGGGAGAAATTTCCTTCCCGACTCCAATGGCAATCAGAGTAATCCCTGGATCAACGCATCACTGGCAACCTAATGCCCGTAATTTGCTATCCCCGTCTTCCTTTCCACATCAGCCTTATCATTCTCCACCCTGCTCACACTGTTATCAGGTCTAGTATGTTGCTGAATTAAGTATTTAGAGCAGAATTAATGATTTACAGTAAACTATGTATATTGTATGTTCTAGCACAATGGAAAAAAAATCAGTTCTATCTCTTTTTCATCTCTTTCTCATGTTTCACAATAACGCTATGATTAAAGGTTTTTTTGCCATTAATTTCTTAAGTTTAACTAACAAACCTTAACTAATGTTCAATTCATAAGCAGTATAAACTATGGTAGCCTTCTAGTATAATGCCCTTGTAAGAAAACAGTAGAATAAAGTGTATGCTGTGAGCTGGATATCCAGTCAGAAGACGGAACACCTATCACAAGATGCTGACAGTGGCCTTTCTAACCACTCTGCTAGACGAAGCCATCAGACCGCACAGCCAGTCATCCTTTGAACAAACACACCCTTCGGCCATTTGATGTCTGCTTTTGATCCCTCATTCTTGTTCCATTTTTAATAAGTGGCAGAACACACAGAGCACATCCACGCCTTCCATCAGACTGGCTAAGCACTGTACACATCCCATTCATCTGCTGTTTCACTCTTAGCATTTATTAAAATTACAAATTTGTCAAAGATAGACCGCTGCTTCTCTTTGTGTCCTGATGACAGGAGAAATATGGTTGGAAATAGGACATTTAAAGGGGAATTTAATCTAAAAAGCACAAACAGGTCCTACTTGGTCACATACTATTGCCTGTCTTATTTAAGCTTTAAAGTGCAATGTTTATAGGACAACTAATCTTGATCATATGTAATGGCTCCCTGCTAGGATACGCCATCACTATAGGTGAGTACCCCATTCCAAAGTATTTTGTGATAAGCTTGGCCACCCACTGTCCAGGGAACTACAACACAGCCCCGATCACTTACATTTAGAGCGCCTGCTCCTTAGATGATTAAAGTCCTATATCTGATGCTCAAGATTAGGTCCGAGCATAATGTTTTACAAATAATTGCATGACTGTAAAATTGTAATATGGATGTAAACTTTTCAGGATAAGCTGTTGTGTGTATTTCTAAATTTTAGATGTCCCTGATTTATTGGGTGGATCCTAATGTCTATAGTGTCTGCCATATTAGATACACAAATAAAAAGAGATCCCACACTTCTGTCTCTTTTGACACCCTAAGAAGCAGCAACAGCATGGGGGACATTATAGAGCAGTGCTGAACAGGCTAAGCTGTGAATCAAGCCCTAAGACAGGAATGGGGAACCTTCGACCCTCCAGCTGTTGCAAAACTACAATCCCTATCATGCTTGGACAGCCAGAGTTTTAGCTTTGGCTGTCCAGGCATGATGGGAATTGTAGTTTTCCAACAGCTGGAGGGTCACAGGATCTCCATCCCTGCCCTAAGGTGACATTTAATATTCAGAGTAAAATTGTGTAGTCTCTTACAGTATTTGTTTTCTGCTGACTCTATGAAGGGGGGGGGGGGGGTTAAGGAAAGGAGGAAGAAGAATTTTTCTCTGATAAGATATATTACAAAGCTTGTACTTTATTACAATTATAATTTACAATTTACTTGTACTGATGATTTATGAAAATTTGTTGAAATGACAGCACCACTTAACTAAGTTGAACCAGAGTGGGTATACTGTAGGTATTGTGTCTATAATACTGATCCTAGCATGCAGTTCTATTTTGTCCATATGGAACTGACTGAATAATTGAAAGGGATCACAGGCTAAGTCTCTGCTGTAGAAAATTTGTTTTCTAAACTTAGAAACCTCTTGAAGCAGCACTAACTAAAACATATTTAGGTTATATAAGGAGCTCCTCCCAGCATTTATATCAGTTTTTTTTTAATGATTCTGGTAAAGTAGTGGTCACTTTTAAATTTTAAAGTATTGTATTGCCCCCCAAAAGTAATACAAATCCCAAATATACACTTATTATTGAAAATGCTTATAAAGTGCTTTTTCCCTGCACTTACTACTGAAGGCTTCAGTTCCTGGATAAAATGGTGATGTCACGACCCGACTTCCAGAGCTGTGCGGGCTGTGGCTGCTGGAGAGGATGATGGTAGGGGGACACTGAGGGACACAGGGCACTGGAGGGACACTGAGCATCCCTCTGCCATTATCCTCTCCCGCAGCCACAGCCCGCACAGCTCTGGGAGTCGGGTTGTGACATCACCATGTTATCCAGGAAGTGAAGCCTTGATGCAGTAGTAAGTGCAGGGAGAAAAAGCACTTTATAAGTATTTCCCATAATAAGTGTATATTGGGGATTTGTATAACTTTTTGGGGGCAATACATTATTAAAAAAAATTGCAGGACTTCTCCTTCAAGGTGCATTATGTTGCCCAGCCCAGAATGGTATCTGCTTGGCAAAATCACATTGGACTGCATAGCAATAAGTGAAAAGACAGACAAAAGATGAAGTGTCCCTTTAAATACTGTATGTAGAGACAGAAAAACTAAGGATGACGACCATAGTCGGACATGTTCCACTGGATGGCTGCCTACTTACATGAAGCGGAGGCTGAGCTTTCAATTGCTGTAATTGGTGGAAATAACAAGTATTTCAATGCTTATTAACAAGCTCACAAAGCTTTCTCCCTCCTCATTCTAACGGAGAAAGTGGGGAGTTTTGGATGAAAGGATAATTGTCACAATCAAGAAGTGACATTCAAGTAAAACATTTTAAGTGCTATTTTTATTCTGTTTGCAGGTTCCACATTTTTGCACCTAATAATGATTGGATATAATTACTGTAAGTGAAGGCTCCGCTGATAAAGATTCTTATTACTCAGAAGCACGGCCAACTTAATGTATGTGTTATTACATCTATTACGTGAGATGCCATTTCTTATTAATCAATAGCTACTTGTTTTTAAGGAGATTGATCAAACATTTTACATTAATATATTTATTAGGCTGCTGGGAATAGAAGAATTCATAAAAAAAAATCAAAGGAATTATGTCGGTATCAATTTCTAAAAGGCAATTTATAAGCCACAAGACTATCATCTGATATACAGGTTGTAAGTAATTAAAGGGGACATATTTTTCTCTTTCCCTATAACAAAAAAATGTCTCTAAAGGTCATGTCCACTACAATCTATCAAGATTTCAGATCCTACCGTAAAAAAAAAAAAATCTTTAGAACAGGTTTTTATCATGTGTACGCTGAAGGAAGTATCTGTGGTAAGTCCTGGCACTTGCAGGTTGCTATTTTTGTCTATATTTTATCCACATTCGCATATAATCTGTACAGTGTGAACAGAGGTGTTGGAGTGCTGGCCATTTTTTGCTTTTTGTGTTACATGTGTGGAGAATGGCTTATTCCTGTTGGTTTGCACTCCACCCATCTCCTGTGGATTTTTGAAACAGAGATTAGTTGGATCCTTCATGCCCATTGTTAGCACTGGATGGTGGCAAGGGCTGTAAGACAGATACACAAAGACAGTGAGCCCTGGCTGGTACCGCCCACTGTCCCTGCCTACTTGCCACAGACAGCCCTGCGGACAACCACGAAGGCGGTCCCTGCTCTGTGAAAGTGAAAACACAAAACAAGGACAGACAAATAAACACAATAATACAGGGTCAACAGTCCGGGTCAGCAATGGCACGCAGCAAAGGTACAAAATTGTCAGGCATAGGAAGGGTCAAAAGTCAAGCAGGAAGGTCAATGCAGGAGGCAAATAGAGAAGTCAAAGAAGAAGCAAAAAGCTCAGGAGAACTACAAGTCACAGCAAGCATACACTTAGCCTATTAGGAACACTAATAGCCAGCACTGTCTGCTGGGCTTACACACTATTTATGGAGGATCAGGATCATCCACACAGCTCACTTGCACAGCAGCAGGTTAACCCTCAAGCTGCAAAGGCATAACAAGCAAGATGGGTGGGGCTGAACAAACCTAAAATAAACCTGTGTTAAGACAGGATTCTGTAACGACACCAACTCAGTGCCTTCTCAGCCGCACTGCCTGAACCAAGAAGCGCCAGTGCACAGTCCTGACCCCCAGTTTGTACGCTTGATGTGAATCCAAGAGAGGCCATTGTTAGTGTAGGAACCATCTCTCTTAGGTCACCTTAAAGTGAATGTACCACTAGATACATCCCTTTGTGTTTTTTACATGAACATGGTGAGATGGTACACTCTGATCAAATACTTGGCTAAGAATCTCATTTGAAAAAAAATCTTTACAACAGTTTTTTTTGTGAGTGTATGCTGGATGGAGTATATGCAGTAAATCCTGGCACTTGCAGCTTGCTGTTGTACTTACCTGTGTCTGTATTTTAGTCACAGAGGGAACAGAGTTACAGTATTAGAGTGCTGGTTATTTTTTGCTTTTTAAGATTCTAATATGTATGGAACATTGTAAATGGTTTTCATTATATATGTCTTACTATGTTGTGTCTAGAGGTTTTATTGAGAGTTACAGTTTGTTTTATCTGAGTAGTCTGCTCTTTCAGTAACACTCTCTTCCATCTGTATTCTACTTCTTGCTAACCTACTGAACGTAAGTTAGGGTAAAATACAATAGGGGACATATAAAGAAAAATGTGTCTGAAGGATCATCTCAGTCTAATAATTCTTTGTTGTATTCTACCATGGAGATGAAATATATATATATATATATATATATATATATATATATATATATATATATATATGTGTATATATATTGTAGAAGAAAACATTATCAGTATCATTTAGTTTTCATTTTTAGAAGCCTTTCCAACAACATATAAAACTGTTCTGAATACTCTCTTGACTTGGGATCTGCACTTATACCGCAAATGTTTTACAAACTGTCTGTATTCTTTGTCTTCCTACTTGTTTCATTAGGGTTAAGTATATTCTGAAAAAAGTAACTATATGTATTGTTTTTGTTTCTCCAGTACTTTACCATTGGTAATGCTTGATATGCAGTCACAGCTGAATTTTAATTATTAAGCGTGTGCTGCTGTTACCCAGAAGGTACACTTTCCTAGTGACAAGCCTACCTTCCCCCACGGGATGCCTGTGTAATATTCAGCTCTTCTCCCGAGGACATGCCTGCAGTTATTTCTTATAATGAGCTCCAGGAAGCCAAGGCTCCGTATTTCAGTTTGTGTCAAGTTCAGGATTGCATGTATCATCACATTCACTCACCAATGTCTAAAAAACATCTCTATACATCGGCGACTTGACATGCGGAGCAAGGCTTCTCATTTGCATGTCTACGTCCAGAACCCATGAGTAAATTGGATACATTGCTCAGTATTTCCTTAGGCTACAGTATTGATTTGAAAATAACTGGAATTTTGGACTCCCTAACTTGCTAGAACAACATTGCCGTTAAATGAAAAAGCTAAAAGAAGAAAAAAAAATCTGTGGCTAATCACCTCGGCATTGCAATTTACACTGTGTCAAATATTTTGTGAAAGCAGCAGTCAAATGTTTCCGAGATGGCACTCTCTCCAATTAATGGTCTTCGGGAGAAGACTATCAAGACAGAGAGGCCAATATGATGAGGTACCAATTAAGCAAAATGTAGAGGAGTGACAGACTGGTATTTCCAATTTATTTTAATTTCTAAAATGTAGGCATAAGAGATCAAAGTTTTTCTTTACAGTGCCAGTGATGTATTGGACATGTTTTAAGTCTGTACAACTTGGTTTATGTCTTATGTGGCCGAAAAGCCCTGAAGCATCAGTTTTCAGAGGACAGGCAGCGCGCTTGGCTCTCCGCACGACCACAGAGCTTGGCCGGCTTTCTGGCAACCGACCGGGTTGCTGGGGGCGCATCGGTGCTTCCCTATGAAGTTGCCGCGACAGAGGCCTCACCAACCCCGGCCGATTAGCATTAGGTGTTAGTGATTTTAATTTGGCTGACTGACGGCTGGTGCTTGGGTTTATCTGGACTAAGACTTCTGGTCCCATAAGTATCCTTCACTTAGGTTCATGCTCTTGACTATATGACTACACTCCTTGGTTCTGTTTTGTACTGCACTGCTCATGTGTTATTGACCCAGACCTCTGACCTTGCCTTATTATGTGTGTTTGTCTTGTTTTGTTCTGTGTTTCACTTTAGTTGAGAACAGGGTTTGCTGTCAAGGTGTCTATTGCCATTTAGGGCTTCTGAGGCAAGTAGGCAGGGACAGCGGGGCGGGTGCCAGCTTTAGGGCCTATCTTTCCTTGTGAAATCCTGTCCCTGATTCCTAAAATCAGTGTTTAGGTGCAACTGTTACATCTTAACCCCTATAGCTGTGCTCCTATGTGCAAACCATTGTCCACCGTATTCCACTGTCCATAATTACAAGGTGTGAAAGGTAAAGAGAAAAAAATTGATCCTAAAAGAGCACAAAGCAGTAATATAGAGCAGTGATATATTTTGCTACAAAAGCTCTCCAAAAAACACAACAAAGAGCTAAATTTTCACAGAAAGAACAAAAAGTAATGTCCTAGCACTCAATGCCATGCTCCATGAATCCTCTCTGCTCACGGACAATAAGTAATGATTCTGCTCTGTGTTTAAAAGAACAATTTTGTAACTATAATTTGTAGAGTTACGACAGTCTGAAGAAATATCTTGTACTGCCGAGAATCCTCTCTTCATGAAACACATCACTTCCTGTCTCCTTTTATAAAGAAAAAGCTCCCTCATCTGTCTTGGCGAGTATCGATCTCATCCGTGAGACACGTCGGTATGTCCACAGATGGCCCCGGGATTTAGAAAAGGATTAATAATGGTTCATATGACATGGTTGTCCACTCATCGACTTTGTACTTAACCCGCTCATTGACAGATGAGTTTGGAAAGAATACTGGCCACAACCGATTCTGTCACTGTTTTTCCCTAAAGGGTTAAGGGTAATTAACTTAGAATCTATTAAATTAGCGTTTGTGCCTCGCGCTATTCTAGAGACAGATAATTCAAATTCCCAACAAACTACAATTTGTCTTCTTTGTGGTGTGTGGTTTTCATGATAGGATGATCTTATTATCTACCCTGTACGATAAAAACCTCCGCCAGAGGCTCTTCTTGGAAGAGGAGGAAATTCTTTTAACCTTCAGAAAATACTAAACTCAACACATGCTACAAAAATGGCAATTTAAGCTTTGCTGAGTAGGAACTCATAATGGTGGAGAAATAAGAGTCTAGCGGTATATAATGGGACTTACCATTACCTTAATTGGAGTCATGAAAATAAGAAAATTAGTGTTTTTCAGAAGCGTATGTGAAAAATGTTAAGTGGGTACATCTCATACTGTACGGGAATGCAAAGGAATCTGAGCATCTTTTGTTCACACAATTCTATATTTACAGCACTACGACTCTATGCTTACATGAATGAAGTTTGTAAGAAATCTTTATTAACTAGAGGTCCTTAATGGTGATGCATAAAGTTGTCTTTGTTGATCAAAGAAGTGTGGTAGCCCATTGTTGATTTATTATAGTTTTCTGCACTTTCTGCACTTCTATTTAGAGAAGTGTCAGTAAACAAGGCCCCCCTTACTGAATGGTATCAGGTGCACCTTACTGTACTGGGTGCACCTTGTTAATGAAAAGGTAAACTGTAAACACTGTGACATATGACTTTAGTAACCCTTTGAGACATTTTTAGCCTTAATGACCTACTGCTTGTATAGCACTCTGGAATCAAGGGCACTTTAAAAATAAATTATTAATAATAATAATAATTGATTATATATATATATATATATATATATATATATATATATATATATAATTATTTTTTTATTTTTTGTCTGTTTAATTTTCTTTGTTTTTAAAAGCTATGGACACATTAATTGTCTCTTCTTTATTCTTGCTTTGTACTCATGGTGCAAAAACATTTTCTCTATAGACCTTTAATAATAATGTCCTTACTTTTGCTTCTACAGCCTCTACTGTTTTTCTTTTCAAACGTATCTTGCTCTTTTTCATCTTATCTTTAAACTAACTTGTTCTCCTCTATCTCTGAAACCTATGTGAGCTGCCCGAGAATGATCTTCTCCCCCCTGTCCACTGTCTTAGCTAGTCCCCACCACCCTGCCATATTTCCAACCCATATAAAATTTTATGATATCATTTACGATATTTTAGAAAGTTGCTTCATTCAGGAAACAAGTTAATAATATACAAAATTCAGTGTAAATTTAATGCACTTGTGACCAAAACTTCTTTTAAAACTTTACTGTGTTTTCACACTTTTGTTAACACTTTTTTTAATCAGCTATAAAAAGGAGGCATCGTCTAAAGTTAAAGAGGAAGTCCCACATTAAAAAAAAAAAAACGGGAGGCAGGCAAGGGTGGGTGAGAAAAAACAAACAAACAAATGAACTCACCCATCCTTGTACCTCCTTTGCACCGCTCCAGGGGCCCGTTTATCACCGCCAGCTATTATCTTCTGCAGGAATACATCAAGAACCCGGTACAGCAACACCACGGTACAGAGGCATGGGGATGGGTGAGTTCCCTTGTTTGTTATTTTCTTACCCACCCCCGCCTGTCTGCCATTTTTACAGTCCATGGGACTTTAAACTATCTTCAGATGCAGTAGTCCAAGTTTTAGTAAATCTGTTCCACTATGTTTTACATGTTTTTACATCTATAGGCTATGTTCACACTGCGTATGAATCCGTCCGTAGTGCGAACCGCGAATATACGCACGTAGTTTTGAGGTTGATGCGTTCGCTTGAAAGTATACGCTATACGCCCGTACAGTGTACACTACGTATGAGCTTACGGCTGGATCGTATACGGCGCCGTGAAAAATGAACAAGACCATTGTTTGAGGACGGAAATGTTGAAACTCACGGCCGTGGATTTCCATGCGGTCCCGTACGGAGTACTTATTTCAGCCGAATTGAACTTGATTTTTTGATCCAAAAGGTTCTGTGTGGTTTACGGGGCTGGGCGAAGATTTCCAAGTAAATGACCTGCCTCAGATCGCTTCGAAACAAGCTAGGAAGCATAACTGTACTACGGCGTATGTTCGCGGTTCGTACGCATCCGGCCGCATGTCTATTTTTCCCACGCCCGTAGTTTCAGCCGCACATGTACGGCGGCGTACGATCTACGGACGGATTCATACGCAGTGTGAACATAGCCCAAAGGTGTTTAGATTTCAGCATCTAACTGAATTATGAATGCAGCTGTGGATGTTCATGTACTATAGTACTGGCTGTAATGTGTAAAATACAAATTATACAATGTATCTAAGTGTAAAGTCATATATGTGGGGCACATCTAAAGCGTACAGCTGAATACACAGTTCCATAGCTTCAAAGGCTGAAGATAAAGACAAAAGTCCTTTATTTTAGCCTATTTTCCTGCAATTATGCTCCAGATGAATACCAGTCAATTTCACATGAGTGTAATACATATCCAAACCATGGTTGGTTGTTTGTATCTGTATGCTATTTTGGTGGGCTTTCTTCTAGACACGAAATTAAATTACACATTTAACTAAAGGGAAACTCCAAATAGGGAAAATTACTTTCTATTACATCCAGGAAGTGAAGAAAACTGGCCTCCCTGTAATCCACTCTGTCTCCTGCTCCCTCTTCTTTCCCCTCCAGCTGGAGGCGATGACCATGTGACCTCTGTCTCACTTTAAGTTGGTTTGCTGAGCACAGACTGAGGATGCAGACCTGATACTGGGTAAGGCAAGGGAGTAAAGGGTGGGGTGTGGGGAAAAGGGGTGGGAACAACAAGCTAGGGAAGCATAACTGTACTACGGGCGTATGTTCGCGGTTCGTACGCATCCGGCCGCATGTCTATTTTTCCCACGCCTGTAGTTTCAGCCGCACATGTACGGTGGCGTACGATCTACGGACGGATTCATACGCAGTGTGAACATAGCCTTAAATTAAAGAATAATTTCGGTCATTTGAAAAATTTCACAGCCGTCAGGGAAGAACATAATTAACAAATATTACTTACCTCTCCCCTGCCAGTTCAAATCCTCCAGTACCCCCACTGGAAGGCATTTTCCTCTGAGTTCTGATGTCGCCATGGGACTAGGGGGAAATGCCCTAGTCACTGACTGGCTGAGTGGGCAGTCCATTACCGGGTCGTGCAGTTACCCCCCCCCATGTTTATTTATTTTATTTATTTTTTTTATTATTTTTTTTTACCATCTCACCTTATGTGACTTACTTTTCTTTTCTTTATTTTTTTTATATAAACAAGCCTGTTTCAAGTAAATACTAATTGACTCAAGCAGAGTTAAATATACATTAAAGTGCATTGTTAATTAGCCTATAATTAGTGCACCTAGAGAACAATAAATACAGATATGAGTTTACTCCGCCCCATGCTCTTCTATTAATGAACTACAACTATTTTTTTTTTCACTTATGCACTGCACTTATCTGTACTTTATATTTATTGTCTTTGTAATTAATTTGCATTAATTATGCACACTGATGTATATTTAAACCTGTAATTGCTGTAGGGAATCCTTTATATTCATATGGTATGATTATGTTTATATGTGCATGTAAAATCACAAGTGTCTATTAAAGGGGTTATCCAGGGTTAAAGAATCATGACTGCCTTCTTCCAAAAACAGTGACGGACCCATTCATAGGTTGTGTGTGGTGCTACGACTTGGTTACATTCACTGCAATGGAACTGAGCCCCAATATTACACAGTGTTTCTCTAATCTTGGAGAACCCCTCTAAACTCTTACTCAGGTAGTCATGGCTAGGTGCTCTACTATCCTAGACTGAGTACATAAAGTATGTACTGTGACTAGCTAGCTCTGGGGACCTTCGTTGGACCCAGTATTGTCTCAGTTACTCAGTCAGCCAAAGGACTGCATTGCTCCCCTCAAAAAAGGAGTTCTTCTATGCGTAGAGCATTGATCTTAATGGGTTAAACAGCCATAATTAGAGTTTTGTCTGATACCAGCTGTTATTGTCAATCGCAGCCATCCTTCAGAGGGTGATCCCAATGACCATCACACACATGTACTTCAGCATGCATGAAAGAAGCTTTTTCCCTAGCACCTATATGTGATTACGCATAAGGGGTTAGTAAAAAAATAAAAGAAAATCTAAGGTCAAATACTACAGATCAGAAATCTGAATTCCAAAGCTGATATCCTTGGGTTGAGCCGAGACCAACCTCTGTGAAGAAACTCTAGTCTTATACTCTATGCAAACCATGTAAATGAATAGCTGACCATAAACAAACCAGCGAAGCAGGATACGCTCTTTGTCAGTGGCTCACCAGTCTGGATAATAGAAGAGGGTCAAAAGTCAGGGACTCTCCTCAAACATATCCATACAATACGGCATATGGATAGGGGTTGTATTCATGAGATACAGTATTTATAATATAGGCATAAAACCTCCCAGCCTGTGCACAATACATACTGAATGCATAGTGTATAAAAAGCTAAACTAATTGTAGTGATATACAGTACTTCCAGTCTCTATCAATACGTTCTACAGTTTCCCACAATACCTATTAGTTGTTAGTGGTTTAATGCCAATGATTATCATATACACTCACAATTTCTTCATAGTCATAGTTATATATTATCTTATGATGTGGCACGGAGGAACCAAAAGTTTACCCAGTGCTATGACTGGCAGGAAAGATTGGCAAACCCTATGCATACTCTCTTGGCAGTAGATGTATTTATTTATTTATTGCTGGTGTGCATAAAGGAGGCAGCTGCGGTTTCTGCTCCTATTTATCTAGATTGAGAAGTAGAGTCATCTATAAAAATGGCCATTAATCTTTCCCAGCTCATGCGACTCCCTTAGCATCCCCAGAGCGTCTAGCATATTCACCCCCATCAATGTAATTGGGGGAAATTTACAGTCTCAGATCACCTTGTGCTTTGATTCTTCTGAAGTGCTTTCAGAGTGACGGACAATGAACCTAAAGAACATTGAATTAACCTGTGGTGCAGTACAAAGTGATTGGGAGCACTATATTAACTCTGCCTAATGCCAATGGTAATATATAGAACCTTCATTTTATATACACTGCTCAAAAAATAAAGAAATAAAGGGAACACTAAAAGACCACATCCTAGATCTCAATGAATTTAATTTTCTGGTTGCAAATCTTTATTGATTACATAGTGGAGTGTGTTAAGAGCAATAAAACATTAAAAAAAGGATCAATGTAAATCAAAATGAATATCCCATGGAGGTCTGGATTTAGAAAATTAAAATGAAAAATCCAACTTCAGTGGAAATGTCTCCAGACAAGGAAATGAGCCCCAGTAGTGTGTGGCCTCCATGTGCTTGGAAGACACTTAGGCATGCTCATGATGAGGTGAGGGATGTTCTCCTGAGGGATTTCCTCCCAGATCTGGATTAAAGCATCAGTCAACTACTGGACAGTCTGTGCTTGATTGGATTCAGATCTGGGATACAGGCGCGTCAGTCCATATTATTAATGCCTTCATCATGCAGGAACTGCTGACACACTTCAGCCCCATGAGGCCTAACACTGTCATGCATCAGATCGAACCCAGGACCCACTGCACCTGCATATGGAAGTCAGGGTATCTCTGACAAGCACATGGAGGGCTGTGCTAGGGCTGTGGGCCATGTCTCCTTATATTTGCTCCATGCTCTGGACATTGTGCTGACAGACATAGCTAACCTCCCGGCCACAACTTGCATTGATATACCATCCTAGATGCACTACCTGAGCAACTTCTGTGGGTTGTAGACACTGCCTCATGCCATCTCTAGGGATGAGAGCAATGACAAACTTCAAAAGTGACCAAAACAACAGCCAAAAAGGATGAGAACAGAGAAATGGCCTGTAGTCACCACTAGAGATAATTGAACACTGGAAAAAGTTAGGTCCTATTGAACTCGAACCTTGTAGAACCTTACGCATTTGATTCCCGATGCCTTTCCATTTGGTGGGGAAGGAGGAGACAGCCCGGGTACCACCTGGATACAGCCTAGGTAATAGGCAAATCTGGAAGGTTCGACAAGGTTCGAGTTCGATAGAACCTAACTTTTTCTGGTGTTCGATCTCTAGTCACCACCTTCAGAACCATTCCTTTTAAGGGGTTGTCAGACCTGTTGTCTATTCCATTTGCACAACAACAGGAGAAATTGATTTACAATCAGTGTCTCTATATTGTGTCAAGAACTAAGCCATTCCTAATCTCTATTCACAAAGATTTTGGATCCCCCAAAAATGGGAACAGACTCAGTCCTTGGCACTATATACAGGGCTCCTGCACAGAGCCGTTACGGGTTCATGTGTACAGAGCCTAACAGGGTTCCTAACTACTTATTTTCATGGGACAGGAGGGAGCATTATGGCTTTTGAAGGGGGTTACCTGACTGGCTGTAGTCCCAATGAACAGGACCACTCTCCTACTTGGTGTAACGTCACCTCTCCAAAAAGTGGCGGGTCTGGAATTCATTTCAAAGAATGCAGTCACTGCACTTACTACATAGTAGTCAGGTTTACTATGGTTCTACTCACCATGGTCGTATATTTATAATGTTTCAAGATACATTCTGATCTACGGGAAATGTGAAATGAAAATGAGCACAATTCAAGAATAAACTGTGACCATACATCCATAAAAGTTACAGCAATGTCCTTAGTACATTGTTCCTAGCTACAAGGAAAACAAACAAGAAGCTCGGCTATCATAAGGTTCTATCAATCATACATTCTGTAAAATATCAGACGCCTCTCCAGAGTAAGGCTTTCAAGATAATAGCTCAAGTTTTGTAAAAGGTTAGTGTAACTTTCAGTGACAGATCATTAAAGTATATAGATTGACTTTGAAAACGGTACACTGAGAGATAAGTGCTTCTTTGTCTGTCCTGTCCAAACACTTAAAGCACTTCTTATGCCCATAACAAAGTCTTATACGTTCTATAAGGAGTATGCAAGATTGTCATTGCATTTGAGATTGGCTGGAGTGCATGATGGGTAAAAGTGGACAAACCTCAGCTTGTTTACCCTCCCACATATCCCACATTTCCACTCAAAGACATGCACAGTGCAGCATAGAATACTCTGCCTTGCATTGCTGCACTGCACCCAAGGTCTATGTTGTGCAAGGAAACCAAGTGTCATTCTATATCTGCTTATGATAGATAGACAATCTTTTGTGGAGAGGCACAGTTGTATGCATATGATATAGATTTTTGCTTTTTCATAGTAAGCTTTTGTAGAACCACCTTAAATACAGATCATTAGAGTATTATCAACCTAAGATAACCTAAGAAAAGTATTAAAATACACAATGATCGAAGAGGATTGTATATATGAATGTTACTGGTTGAATTATATATGGAGTTGATGGCTGCTTTAACTTGATTTCTTTAAAAATGATGCACGTTCTCAAGGAAACCTGACCCAATTCTTGAGGGATCTTGGCCCAGTTTCTAATAACATTGGCGCCCAGCTTCCCACTGCATGCATCCCTTCACACATAGGACTTGTTATGTATGTGAAGCGAGGGTGTGCTGGCAGCTTGTCACACACATCAGTCTTTTCTGCAAACCATCTCCAATAAGACATGATATTAGGTGTCCTATATTTTCACATGCCAACCACTTTCTTATACTTATTTGATTGTGGTTTAACAAACAGAATTTATTTTTAATATTGCAGTATTTTGGAGCGTAAGCCATTTCCGCAAAAAGCACTGTGTTTGAAACCACCCTTGAATGATCACTGGACACATGTTATCAGCTGACTGAGGGATCAGATTACATCCTGGAGAAGGGATGACGGAGAGGGAGTGGTAGGGGCTGGGGACAGCCATTGGACTACAGGAGCATATGACAAGTATTATAGCTTATACCAGTGCTCTATGATGTCATCCAGGCTGCTGCTGATTCTAAAGGTGTGCTATAGTGATACAGAGGAGCAGAATCTTGTGTGCCAGCTATATGAGAAACATGGTAGAGATAAGGTTTCATCACTAGCTCGAGGACACCTGAATGTGCAGAGCAGAAATCTGGTGAAAATTCCATATACAAGTTGAATAATGGAGAGAAATAGTACTACTGCTTATGTACACATACAACATCTCATCCTGAAAAGTAAGTGTATCTGGAATTACAGATTGAACGTGGAATTATCCTTAAAAAATAAACATATAACCAAGGAAACCAGGGGAGACAGCGTAAAGAGAACTGCTGAGAGGTAGAGGCAGGAGATAGAGAGAAAACAAAGTGCAGCTGTAGAGAAAACAGATTGATTCCTTTTCCATTACCGCTGTGTAACGGTAACAGTGAGTCCTGTTCACTGAAGTGTGTACCACCTACTAGTGTAGCTTATCTCAGTCATTATGATCATTCTCTATAATAACAAACTGCAGATCACTCCGCTGTCTGAGAACAGTTTAGGATCGTAAGAGACTATGCCTTATGTGAGATATGTCTGAAGCCCCTATTACACGACGTGATGTGGAGAGCAAGTGAGCACCGACCTGTCAGATCAGCGCTCGCTCGCTTCTTCTTCCCCCAACAGCTGCCGGCGCTCAGGGCCGGTTTTAGACTAAATGTGGCCCTGGGCAAAGTTGAGCAAAGTGGGGCCCCAAATGCTGAAATATTGTAGCAGCAATTTAAGGTTCCCATACACTTGTTGGTGGTACCTGCTGCTCGTGGTGGGTTCGGCCATCAGTGTAAGGTGAATGGGGCACTTTGTACAGTCCTTGATGGAAAATCAACATCCAACCTCTTTGTTCTCAGAGAGACAAGCCGTCATCAGATCTGTCTGACTATGGCTTAACCCTCCTATAGAGAACACAGAAACGCTCAGCTGTGCCGAACATTCCTGTGTATGGGGAGGACAGGGCCAGATGAGATTATAT